>NC_000072.6:53154539-53432039 GCF_000001635.26 Mus musculus | reverse complement strand
ACAGGAACCTGGCAGCGTGTCAGGGGTGCAAATTGATTTCCTTTCCCAAATAAAATTGTAAAAAGCAAATAAACAAGGTTACGTGAGCTAATGAAACATTACATGCCAGGCTGGGGAGAATTCCTTTCAAATGTATTTTCTTGTGCAAAAGCAACACAAAACATCCATGAAAGGCTCTTTCATAAACAACGTGTTTACACAAGAATGCATTACTTGAAAGAAAAGGAAAACTATGGTGTATCACCCATGATAGATTTGGATTATGTTTTATTAAATACATTAGGGGGTAGAAAGGGGGATGGTCCCTTCAGTGTTAGAGAATATGAAAATTAAACTGCTTAAAAATAAGATGGGATTTCTTGCTTGGCACATTGTTATTTATCCGAGTGTTTTCATAACGTATCAACAGACTTAAGAAGCCCACTTTCAGGTTTATCCTAATGGAATGAATCTCACTTGGAGAAGAAAGTGAATGGGGTGGCCCACCCCACTCCAAGATCCTGGGAGAGCTCACTTGGCTGACTGCATCCGTGGAAACATCTCCTGGAGAGTGGCCTATTTCCTAATGGAGATGTCGTGGCCAGCTGGAAGCAGTTTCAGTAATCGAATGTGTAAGAAACTTCGCTGTAAATTGCCTACCTCATACTTTATAACAAAGAATGGTGAATTTGGCCCTAAAGCCAAAGCCATCCCTGGTGGACCATGAGCCTCAGACCGAATCACCCACATCATCTCCCATCTTCAAAAACATTCCTGCCTGAGAAACTGGATAGCATAGATCCTGGTAGCACTTACATATCAAAGTCCCAAGACATCTGACATGTGCTCGGAAGGAAGGATTCAATACTCTGGGCAAGGGCAAGGCAGGAAAGGGTTAAGGATGTAGCTTAATTGGTCAATTGCCTGTGGCTCAAGCAAGAAGACCTGCAGTTTGAGCTCTAGCACCCAAGTTAAAAACAAACCCCCCAGGTTTGCTTGTAATGCCATCAGGGAGGAGGCAGAAATGGAAGGGTCGCTGGGGCTTTCTGACCAACCAGTCTCATCTAGCCTGAAAGCCTCAGGTCCCTGGGAGAGACCCTGTCTGAAAAAAACAAAGGGGAATGACTTCTAAGGAAAGATACCTAATGCTCGTCTTTGTTACACATATGAACACATATATGTACACATATCCTGTCCCCCAACACACACACATACACACACACACACACACACACACACACACACACACACACACACACACACTCGCGCACACGCAGAGACAGAGACACACAGAGAAAGACAGAGAGAAAGAGAAAGACACGCAGAGACAGACAAAGACACAGAGATAGAGATTGCTGGAGAACAAAGGCAGGGTCTGCCAACACTTACATAGGGACAAAGGTCATTTTGGTTGCTGTTCTTATAACCTAGCCTTCTCTAATGCTACCACCTGTCCTTAGGGCACAGGTATCACATACTTAGTGACCAGGAGCAATACAAATTAAGTTTCCATGACTCCAGGATGGCCTTTATAATCAAAATAGGAAATGAATCTTTTACCCTACTCATAGCTCCCATTTAGCCTCTAAACGTAATTCAGCCAGCTAGTTAGAAATAAAGAACAAGCTACCCAGAACAAGGGATCACCCACTACCTTGACCTGTTCAATGTGGTGCGCTGAGGTCAGGTCCTCAGCCGATGAATTCCCTCTCTCTGCAGCACCTTGCTTACCAGGCAGTCTTGCCTGTGTCTCTTGACCACTCAGAAATTCCTTTTCTCCATCACTCTGAAATCCACATCTACGGCAAACACTGTCGGGGGCTGATGGTCACAGTGATTAATGAGGTAATATTTGTAAAATGCTAAGCACTTCCCTGTCTAATGATCAAATGCAAAAGCTTTAGACCCAACACTCTGGAGAGCAGTAAAGAACAGAAAGGGTTAGTCACCACTTGGCTGCAACTCTGTACTAGGGAAGAAATTGAAGAGTTGGGGGAGGGGAGATGTTTTGGAAAAGGATTTGGCTTAGGGGTTGGGGCACTGGGAGCATGAAGTGAGCGGGAAGAACCATTGGAGGCTAGCAAATCTGAAACACGGAATACTTTCTTTCTAAAACATGCCATAAGACTGAAAACTCTGCATCCTTTTCTGCAACACCAAAGATAACTTAATTACACAAAACTGTTTCCTCTGCACATAAGCCCCTAGGATGCACGCCAATGTGTGAGAGTGGAGTACTCAGAAATATTTGCCCTTATCCTAAGACAAGGATGACACAGCGAAAGGGATTAGTGAGAGACACCATATACAAAGTGTAACTGGCAACTTCATCTCACCCTGTTTTCTGGGGAAATGGAGGAATCAAATTAATCACAGGCAAATTTGATAACAGATGTGTTTCTTGGCGAATCTACATTAAGCATTCGAGAAGTAATTATCCCCTAAAGCGTGTGGTGTTCCTGTGTGCACTTGGCACTGTGCAAAATCTTCGGCCCCTTTGTTTTTATCTGACTTGAAGTTGGAGCCTGGGGTGATACTTCAACTGCTGCTTTAGATTATAAACTCTTAACAGCACCTTGCTCGAGGGCACTGTGTTTATTGACGCTATGTAAGCAATTTACAGTCCCTTAATAGCGCATTCACCACAATGTTACAGTGTTTAACTTGTTAAATTATATTTAGAGCTTCAGGGAAAATTACCTCATTGGCTTCACTAGCGAAGTTATTGATATCATGAAGTTATGGCGACATCCACCTGACTGGTGACAGCCATAGGGACATTTTACAGGCTGGGGTCAAAGGCAGAGGGCAGAGTTTGAGCCAAGCTGGGGAAGTAAGGAGCTGAGCAGAGAGACAGAGGAGGGACTACAGTGGAAAGCTGTCCAGGGCTGAAAGGACCTGAGGGTCCAATGGCCATACGGAGCGCAGTCTTGCTCTCCACTGCCTCTACCATACAGAAGAACAGCCACTTTCCTATCCCAATATACCCTCCTGTTAGAAAACTGCTAGATCCTGAGTCTAGGGATGCCGCTGACTGACAGCTCCCATGCACCCTATTTGATGGGCTTAGAGTCCAGAGTGTAACTCTTTAAGACACAAGATTCCAAAGGAAACACTCAATGTATTATAGTTTGCCTCCTATGGCTGTCACAAAACAGGGACCAAAAGCCACTTGAGGGAGGAAAGTTTATTTGTTCTTACAGCTTACAGTACCTCTCTGAGGGACGCCAAGGCACAAACTCAAGCAAAGAACCTGGAGACAGGAGCAGAAGCATGCTGCTTTCTGGCTTGCTTTCCACAGCATGCCCAGCCTGCTCTCTTACATACCCCACACCACTCACAGTGGGCCAAGCCTCCCTACAGCAACCATCAATCAAGAAAAAAAACCCTTAGACTTGCCCGCAGGCCAGTCTGATGGAGGCAATTTCTCAACTGAGGCTGCCTCTTTCCCAAGTGACTCCAGCTCATGTCAAGGTGACAAACTATCCAGTCCATGGTGTCAACATGACCACAAAGAGCGGAGCAAGCAGGAGAATGAATTAGGAGATAGGCAAGAAAAGTAGCCCTAACAGCCAGAGAATAAGAGGACCAGGTGCAGGAAGATAAGAGGAGGAGGAAGAGGAAGAGGAGGAGGAGGAGGAGGAGGAGGAGGAGGAGGAGGAGGACGACGACGACGACGACGACGACGACGAAGTGGCCAGAGCAAGAACTCCATCACCATCAAAATAAAGAAAGATTTTAAAAAGGCTAAAATATCTTTGGTCCTGAAGCTTGGTGATGTCATGAGGCATCTTTAACAAAGCAGCCAAAGGCCAAGGTATTAACCAACCACAGTAGCAACAGGGGACAGGCAGTGAAAGCAGCCAAGTGGCTGATGTGTTCCGGGGTCTTAGTTCATGTGATGTGCCTACTCAGTAGCTCACAAACAGCTAAGGGCTGAAGGGAGCTACTGAAGTGAGGGGGTGGGGTAGGCAACCTCTGTGTTGGGGCCTTTCCCTGTACCTGCAGTCTGTAGCAGGTCTCTCTCCTCAGGGTGCAGCCTTGCCATAGCTGCCAAACGATGAAACAGAATGCTGAAAGGCCAGAGAGTGAAGGACACTGTTCACCAGCCTTCTGAGCTAATGTGATCATTAACAAGGGGTCCTGGAGCAAAGGCAGGCTGTGTGTATTTCCAAAGGTGGGGAAGAACACTGTTTGGACCTAAACGCCAGATTTTCTAAGAGGAGAAAGGAGGCGTCATGTGGATAGATGCTGAACACCAAAATGGACTCTCACGAAAAAAGCTTCAATGTTAAATTGAAATCAGAATTTCCCACTTCTCTGAAATTGGATAGATTTTAATGATGGATCTAATAATTCTCATATAATATTGAGGTTACAGTTTTCAAACTGTATGTCTAGATCTCCCAGAGATGATACGGATCTCACAGGGATGGCACGAGTTGACGTTTGAGGAACACACAGCAGGACAGGACATCTGTTAGACACTGTGCAAACATGGGTTGACGGTGTTTCACCATTACCTCACACAACATGTCTTTAGGTGATAGCGCATGTGTAGGAGGCCAGATTGCTGGTGGTTGTTCCGATTAATAGCAACCACGTACAAGAGTAATTGTGGGAAAGAAGATGAGGGTGCAGGTGTCCACTCTGAATCTAAGGCTTTCTGAGACATTGCACATAGCAGAGAGAGGAGCTGCAGTAGAGAGTGCAATCATGCTAGTCTTCTGGTGCTTCTGTTATTTTTTTTAATTAATTATTTCAAATCAGTACAAACAAGCATGCGCTTATTAAAGTGCTTGGACCTGAGTGAGTGTTTACTAAACAGAATGTTATGGAATTCCTCTTGGCTTAAGCACATCCCCCTCCCCCATAGTGCTGAAATACTAAAAGTGTGTGAAGCTGCGAAAGACCTCCAGACCAGTGAGGACTGATGGAGAAATGATTCATTGGGGCTATTTAACAAAAACATCATTGGGGTCAATTAGCCTTTAGGATAGCTGGCCATGTGGGTGCAGGAAGAACCTGTTACACTTTCCAAAGACTCAGATGGCCTGGAATTCAGCTAGTATCATGGGGATTTCTATGCCCTGAATTCTGGAAAGTGCATAAGAACATGAGAACAAGAGCCAGATATTTCTGCATGTTTAACTTTCTCCACTTTTAAAAACTCTTCTTCCCTAAGTTGTCTTTGGTCATGGTACTTGTCATAGAAACAGAATGAAACTAGTAAATCCACCACAGGCCCATTGTTCCCACTGTGAAACAGACCAGGAGAATAGCTCCAAACTCAAGACCTGGTTTCATGGACTTTAAACTCAAGCCAGTACCCCAGATGGAAACTGAGATGTTTGGTTGGCTACAAAATTAATTCAATTAAATTTCAAATCAAGAACTGTCCAGTGAATTTGTTGAATTTTTTTGTTATAATTGAGGACTAAAAGGAGTGATGTGCAAATTACCAAAATTGTGTGTGTATGTGTGTGTACATGTGTGTGCACGTGTACATGTGTATGTGTGTGTGTATTTTAATGTACATGGGTGGTCTACATCCATGTACGTATGTGCACCACATATATACAGTGCCAGTGAAGGTCAGAGAGAGCATCAGATCCTCTGGAATTGGAGCTATAGATTGTTAGCCATCACATGAGTGCTGAAAACTGAACAGTGAGTTCTTTGTTAAGAGCAGCAAGTACTCTTAACTGCAGAGCCATGTCTCTGTCCCCCAACATTCTATACCTAAATGTACATATTTGCTCTCTCTGTGCATTCACTTGTAAATAGTAGTTTATTAGGTAAAACACATGGTCCTCCTCTGGCTACTTCAGAAATCCCATAAGAACTAAAACAGTTCATCTTTGTTTTCATAGATTTACAAAGATCATTGTTTTGAACTTAGCTGTGTAAGCGTGTAGGAATCAGTAGCATAGCTATACAAGTCAGGGTACTGAAGTATGAAGGCTGGCTTTATGTGTCAGTGGGCTAGACTATAGGCGACCAAGGAAAATCAGGGATTCAATCAGAATGACTTCCTCACAGCCACATTCCCTATAAAGGGCTATAAAATACCACTACCCAGAGCAAGATGAGCCTCTTGATCTATGAAAAACTGTAAGATACACAAGACAAACTGCCTCTAATGAGTCCATTCCAAAAGGAAGTTGTGTTGGACTCAAGCAAGTTGTGTTAGCCAAGTAAAACCTGGGGATGCCCAAAGAATTGTTGAGCATGCTGATTGCTCTGCCTGAATGCCTCCTCCTGGTCTCCACTAGCCTTTCCTAAGCTCAACCACAACAGAATTCAGTAGGCCTTGTACATCTTTGCTGTGCCTTGCAAACACTGGTTCAAGAGCATCTGGGATCAAAAGAGAGAGGGATAGGTGGCTCTCACTGACACCCACACAAGGTTCACACTAGTCTGACCTCAAGCATGTTAAGTTTTTATAAAAAGTGATTATACATGGACAGACAAATGTTTAGAAATATGTACTCTGAACAGACAGAGCTGTAAGGTACAGGGGACTTGCCTCCATGGTGGAGACCACACACACACACATACTTGGTCTCTCTCTCTCTCTCTCTCTCTCTCTCTCTCTCTCTCTCTCTCACACACACACACACACACACACACACACACACATATACACCACATGCACATCACACACTCTCTCACACACACATACATATCACACACACACACACATACATACACCATATGCACACCACATGCATAGCACACACACACCACATGCACACCACATACAAACTACATACACACCACACACATATACCACACATGCACACCACACACACACGAACACACAATACATGCAACACAACACACATATACACCACATGCATACCATACACACACCATACACACATGCACAAACACTCCACATGCACACCACACACACATACACCACACACACACCACATGCATACCATAGACACACATACACTACACATATGCCACATGCACACACACATATATACACCACACACACATGCACGCCACATACACATGCCACATGCATACCACATACACACATACACTCCACACACACACACCACACACATACATGTGGTTGGATTCTTATAGAATCAAACTATAGAACTTGACCCAAACAGGTAAATCTTCAGAGGAAGAAAATCGATTTTGATTGCCTTGGACTGTGGACGGATGGAGGTTAGAACCATACCCAGTGGGTATGAGATTTCTCTTTGAAGTGATGGAAATGATCTCAGTGTGGTTGTAATTGTGAATACACATACTGAGTGGACTCCTACAGTGATCTAGCTGTCAGAAACAGCAAGGAAGTACAACAGAAAGTGTTGGGGAATGTCAGCCCATTTGCCTGAGAGCTGCATGGGGGACAATTGGCCACACATGTCAAAATCTGTCGGGAGCCATGTTTTCCTAGTTCCATCACAATTTAAAGGTTGCTCTCCATTTAAAGGGTTGTTTTTTCCCAGGTGCTAGCACAATCTCATTCAGTTCCCACCCAACCAACCATGAGTGTTACAGGGAACATGTAGATTTTGAAATTCTCCTCTTAGTGCCCAGGACAGAATGGGGGCCAGCAATGGGAACTGAAGGTGGGACAGGAAAGCAGCAAAGCAGGAAGAGAGGTTCTCAGGGCAGCGAGCACAATGTGACAAGGTGCTCCAACTTAGGAAGTCACTCTACAGTGTTAACTCTGAGCTCCCGAGCTGAGGGGCAGCCACCAAAATAAAGCAAAAGAAACCTTTCCACGTACATGCTTACTAAATAAGCTTTGGAGATGGCCAGATACTTCCTGAAAACAGGCTGAGCAATAAAACCTGCGACCCCTCGTAAGAGCAGGGAGGGTTTGCAGGGCAGCGCAAAGTTGAGGTCAAAGGGGAATCTCTTGGAAATAATAGCGTGCTCCCTGAACAGTGCATAGGAGGTGAGGGAAGGGCTTTGCACAAGTCACTCAACCAAAGATTCACGAGTAAGAAGGAACGTTCATCCTCAAAGCATCAAGGAGAGCATCCAAGGAGAGAGTAGGCAGATGGAGAGACGAAGAAAAACCTTCCGTTCTCTTCCTTTTGTCTTGTGATGTTTGGTTGGGTCAGGCGTTGGCCACCAGCAGTAGAAGGAAAGGGACTTCTTACCACTCATTTTTTTAGGGAGGAAAACTTCAATGATAAGCATACCACTAACTTAAAGCCTGCCGTCCTAGGGTCTGTAATATCAGTCGATGCAGCATCGAAGTACAAGGAAAAGCCAGCTCACACTGACAAATATATCCCCATCCCTTAGCTGCCTCTTCCTACCATCCCCATGGCTACAGCTCCTGGAAAGAGGCTGACCCTGCCAGCCAACCGCCTTCCACAGACCTGCCTGTTTCTGACAGTTTCTGTGGGGAAATTCTCAGCTGATCAGCTGATTCCTGGTGTCCCTCTGGCCTCCACACATCAGCTAGGTTAATGGAGCCTTCAATCCCACTCCTACACTCTTGTCTTGGCCTCCAGCTCTTCAGAGCACCATACTTTCTAAATGACAGTGGTTCCCACCCAGAACTGTACAGGGAAGAACCTGGGCCTTGTCCTCTTTTTGTATCTCAGTAGCCTTCCCCTCTGAAAACACTCATTCTCTTGGGGAAACGCATTGCTGCCTTTTGTCTCTAAGACACTGCAAAATGCAAGGAAAGCATGCCAGGCTGCTGCCAGAATGCCAAGACCTTTGTGTTTAACTGGCACATACTACTTTGCTCCTGTTAGAGCAACACGGAAGTTTAAAGGTCACATGTAGTGACTGTGCCAGGCTATCTTGTTGAAATGGTCCTTGTAGGCTTGGCCTGAAGGTTTAGGCCTCTGAAGAGATATTCTGAGAGCTCCGGAAAGTGTGAGAGCAGACTTTGCTTCCAACATCAAAAATTCATTACCCCAGCATCCAAGTTCATGTATCTCTCCAGAAACTAGGATTACAAAGCATGGGCCATGGGCTGGATTGTGACAGGGTAAGTGATGAACAGCATCTAACTACAGAACAATGAGAACAGCTCCCTCAAGTCCACTTCAAAGTCAGCCCCTCGCAGAGAGGGAGAGAGAGAGAGAGAGAGAGAGAGAGAGAGAGAGAGAGAGAGAGAGAGAGAGAGAGAGAGAATGCCTGCCAGCGGTCAACAGTAAAGTAAATACTAAGCTACAAGAAAACAAAGGCTATACCCAAGACAGTTCTTCAAAAGAAAGGAATGAGCATCCAACATCATAACTCTCCTAAAACCAAGCCTTTATCCAGCAAAGTGCAGAGCCAGGCATTTAGAAACCACAGCACTTATATGCAGCAGATATGATCAACTGCATTTCTCAGCTCTATGATGGAGCAATGGTGCTCACCTGGTCGGCATGCAGCTGAGTCAGGGTGCTGCCTCCGCCAACCCATTGTCCTGGATGGGGTCCCTGTGGTGACTTTTCCAGAAGTGACCTAGTTTTATATTAAATACAGGATGTAGGACATGGTGTCAACAACAACAGTTCTTTTTCTTTGCTAGATCTGATTCAGATCTGTTCTGTTAAGATCCAGCCAGTTGTAACCTAGTTCTTCTACAGAGATCTGTTTGGAAGGTGGGCACCTACATGGCTTCAGAAGGTTGACATCATTCTGTGGTGGCTCCAAAGAGTGACAGAAAGCTACTTGCAATGAGATGCAAGGATACCATCTCATGTGTACTTAAGTACTTTAAAAAGACAAGGCCAGCAATCTCCATTCAGATGGAGAGAAAACTGAGAGGTGGGCAGACAAATGGGTAGGCAGGCATGCACCAGTGTGTGACGTGCCTCTTCGAATGCCCTAAATTATGGCATAGGCATTAAACTTTTGCACTAGTATAAAAGAGACAGTGAAGAGAGGTCCTGTGTGAGGAGAGCAGGGTAGGAGGATAGGAAGGCAGAGGCCGCAGCTGTGGACTCCTGAGTGACATGAAAGGCCAAGGCACACATTGCTTACTTTCTTAAGGAGACAGCCTGCAAACATTCACTCTGGAGAGTACAAATAACCAAACTTGAGATGGGCAAGCGGGGCATGCTGACATCCTCATGAGGCTAACAGGAGCATGTGCAAAAGACCTCTGTGAACTTAAAATTAAGTTACATGGCTACAAGATGCTGATAATGATGGTGGTCGTGATCAGGGTGGTTATGAGGAGAAAGAAAGCTGGTATGAGAAGAAGCAGGGTGAAGAAGAGCCAGGACCCGGGGTACTGTGGCTTCTCAGAGACTACTGTGAGATGGGAACAGCCAGATGGCATCAACTGATTTGTTTTTAACAGGATTTAACATTCAGTAATGTACCCCCAAAATGTACACCCAGTAAATTAAGGCTGTAATTCCATCTTGGTGTTATGGTGACATGAAAATCCACTCAAGCTGGGTTGTCAGGGTTTATGAAGTTATCAAAGCCCCTTGATGGAATTATAGCACTATTATGCACAGCTGGGGGGACATTACTCCTTATCTTAACAGCAGTTAAAAGCACAGTGGCTCAAAAGGGCACTAAAATACCAGCTCCCTATTAGTGAGCAGCAGGGACAGCCGACAGCAGCATGCATATATGCACGACTCTCTCTGTCTTTGTCTCTGTCTCTGTTCATCTCCCTCTCCCCCCCCCCCGCCCCAATCTATGCCTCTTTGCCTCTGTGTCTGCCCCCCACCTCATGACCAGTCTCTCTGAGTCACTGATTATCAGTCCTGGATGCTGTATTTTCTGTGTTGTCTCCTTCACGGATTTCCCAGATAGCACAGTGTCTGAAACAGACAGTGTTTTGCTGCCTTCTGGACATATAGAAACATTGGCAAGTAATCAGTCTCTTCCCCTCTCCTCTAGAAGGGAGCTATAAACATACTAAAAGCAAGCAAGAATGACTGGTGGGATTTAAAAATAAATAGTATGCTGGCTAGGAACAACAGTTCTGGGTTCCATATGGATCAGACCCATCCACTATCTGCAAATTGTGTTGTTTGGTCAACCCGCTGCTCCGTTCAGAACCCTCACTATCTACACCATGGCCATGGATATGGAATGTCCGAGTTGAGGGCAAGACCATCAGAGCCATGCCCACTCCAGTCTAGAGCTGAAACTACTCTCATCAAAGGGCAGCTATTATCATAGTTGGCTTCTTATCTTTCAATGTCTTATTGCGTTTATTTTGCATATACGTGGAGGTCAGACCATAACTTGTGGGAGTTGGCTCTTTCCTTCTACCATATGGGTTCCAAGGATCAACCTTAGGTCAGAGAGCTTGGCGGCAAGCTCCATTACCTTTAGAACCATCCTGCAAGCCCTACTTTTCATTTTCTTTTACTTTTTCATAGACAAAGTCCTACTACTCAGCCCAGACAGGCCTTGGACCTATAACTTGAGATCCTTCAGCTAAGTGATAGGATTATAGAAGGTCACCACCATGGCCAGTTACATAGTCAAGTATGTATATTTGATTAACAGCTATAAGAAGCCATGAATCAAATTAGGACCATGGACCCCGAAGCAGGATTTACAGGAGAAAATGGAACGAACATTCAGGAGAGTCCTTTGAACTCAACACCAAGAAGAATGGTGGTAACTTTGGTAACTACAGTAGAAGTGATGAGATTATTAACCATCACTAAGAGATTGACAAAGGGCTGTAATCATGAGTTAACTTTCTATTGACTATTGCTGATCTCCTGACACAGTACTATTACACAGAACTGAACAGGACTCCTCCGACTCATTCTGTGTGTTTGCTTTTGCATAAGTCCCTCCAATGTAGAACTAGTGACTTCTAACTTTAGATATTTATCAGTAGATCAAGAACTCAAGGGCTGTAGAGAAGGGACCTAGTACAGAACCTGTGGGTTTACAGAATAAGACTTCACAGTTCTCACCCACAGCTAACTCGGTTGAATTTCTAAGAGATTTTCTGGTCTTTGCAAGCATTCAAAAGAGATCTTTCCTTTCTGCCTTACAATTTACTCACTTCTGTGTCATCTCAGTGAGGTGTGGAACTCTAACAACAGTTACAACTAGGACTGTGCACATGAGAATACAAAGGATGTTTGATAAGTGTGGTCTAGGTCAGGTGTCAATGCCTTCACAAGTAATTTATTTTATATGTATTGTGTTTTGTCTACATGTGTGTCTGTGCACCACATGCCTGGTTGGTGCTCTTGGAAACCAGAAAATGGCAGTGGATCCTCTGGAACTGAAGTTATACACAGTTGTGCCTCAAGTCCTCTGGGAGAGCAGCCAATGTTCTTAACCACCATGCCATCTCTCTGGCCCCACCAGGCATGTTTTAAAGAGAGGCTAAGAAGTATCAGTTGGTCCAGCAGATAAACTCAGTGTGAGAGGACGAGCAAAGAGTCCCCAGGTGCTGCTGAGCATCACAGCAGGTGGAGAGAGCTGGGCTAAAGGAACCCTTAGCATCCTTCATTGCCAGATCTGATGTCCTGAGAACTGTGCCTTACGTTTGTACTCTTAATTCTTCTTTGCTCTTAAGACTAGAACCAAGTATAAAAGCTACAATGGAAAAAAAAAAGTATGACAGCTATGTGGTATTGAAGAACCACACAGAAGGGTGATTTTTTTTGTTGTTGTTGTTGGTATAAGTTCAGCTGTTGGTCTCATGCAGTAATGATGTTACTACTAGTCTGTACCAGCAATTATCTCATAAATGCTATGGATAATTCATTGGGATGCATGGTTAGAAGATGTGGGCAGATGAAGCCTCAGGCAAAACAGGAAGCCTCCTCCAGCACCACATACTCGGCCTCAGACTACAGGTCTCTCTTCCCCAGCACTTCCAAGGCCCCATGCCAGTCATAGCCGCCTCCCCTCCCTTCATCTAAACCAAAACATGTTTTCAGGAGAGAGTCTCATAAACTCAGCCACCCACAGGAGGTCAGATAATGAGACTTAATGATATTTTCTTGAGGTATTATATATTAGAACTGTTAAGCAAAGTAGCAATAGGGCACACTAGAAGACTAAAATTCAGACTGTAGCATTAAAGGGCATCTAAGTGGTCAACACTGGTCCATTTGAATCACTCTAAGCAGGAGATCAGGTACCCTATACTGCAAACAAGGTTGGAAGCTAGCATCCTTAACATTTGGAAAATGCCTTTTCTAAATCTGTTCAAGTCTTCAATGTTTCTTGAAACTAGCCATTAGTCTCTCAAGACTCTGGGCTTGATGGCAGATCTCCATGAAAGACCCCCTCACTACACATGTAGCATGCATCCTTGGATATAGCCATAACAATTTATGCTTAATGAATGAGAAAGAATGTCCATTTCACTTGCTTTACGGCTTGGGCGATGGTGGGCTGGTAACCAAAAATGTCTTTGCTTATTTTCAGATCTGACACCATGACAGTCAATCCATCAACCACCATTTACAGAGTTCTCACAGGATGGTGATGGTGGAGTTGGTCTTTAAAGGATGTGAAGTGTTGAGAGCCTTAACATCTGTTCCCTCCGAGGGGACTCCACCTTCACTTTCACCGCGGCTGGGTTAGCGTCCGGACTATGGGGCGGATCTTCCCCTGACTTGAGAAGCACACCTGACAAAACCATCGCCCACAAAAACATTTAACTAACCAGTCACAGGCTTTATCACATGTTTTATTGGCAGGGGATGGACTTGGGGGTAGGGAACAGGCTGTGGAGATTGTCTTGACAAACAGTCGTGCATTAGTCTGTCTTTCTAACCCACCCCATTAATTCACACACGGGAGTGTATTAATTCCCATACAGGAAACAACAGTACTGACTTCTTGGGAATGCAGGAACCTGAGATGCTATGACGTCTGGATGATTTTGTGTTATTTAAGATGCATGCTTCCCAGGCCAGAAGCAAACACTGAGTAGGACAGACAGGCAAGCTCAACCAGCCACAGGCTGAGGATGTGAACATTAAGCCCTAGAGGATAGCCAATAACAGTATCAATTAGCCAACAGTTTTGACAGCAAACATTTACCCAGTACCTATCCTATGTCAGGTACAGTTCTAAGGCCTCCCAGTACACCACCAGCATTGTGTGTATAATCCCTGCCTTATAGAAAACACTGCTCTTCTCTTTATTTTTCCTTAAAGGGAAACTGAGTCACATAGCAACATGCAGGTGACATATACAATAATGTCCAAAGTCAGCTTTAATGGATTGGCATTGGTTTTCAATGATAAGGCAAATTTCAGCAAAGTTCAAAGAGTTGGCCATACCAGCAGTCTCTGCTAATGAAAGAGTTGAGCTAGAGTCAATCACAGAAAACACTTGGAAAACTCCAAAATGTTTGGGATAGAAACAATATGCTTCTAAGTAATCCACAGGTTAAAGCTGTGACATTGGAGGGGGGGGATTAGAAAATGTGACTGGGGGAATGTCTAAGTGGTTGGAGTACATAGTGTGCTTGCAGAAGACTAGAGAGAGAATCTACATCTGGCGTCTCACAACAGCTGGCACCTCCAGTTCTAGGGGATCTATCACCTCTGAACTCCAGAGCTATCTGTACTCCCCTGCAGAGACCCACACAGAGTCACTTACACATCATTTAAAAATTTTAAAAATCTTAATTTGTATGATGCCACTAAACCTGTGTTCAGAAAAAAAAATGCACAGCTGTATAGGGGTTCATTACAAAGGGAAGTGGCCCAAATCTGTGGTTTAAGAAAGGCAAATTACACCCAGAGAAAGAATAAATCGTGAAAAATAAAGTATAAATTTACAGAGAGGGAGAGAGGGAGAGAGAGAGAGAGACAGAGACAGAGACAGAGACAGAGACAGAGACAGAGACAGAGAGACATATACAATAAAGGAAACTCACAGCATCAAAGTTTGATTATCTAGAAATATGGATCCTATTGACCAATCTGTAGCAAGACCAGTCAAGGAGAATGACTTCAGGGGTCAAGGGCAGCAGAAATAAGAGCAGGCTTGGGGAAGAGACATATGACCAGAGAAGACTCTAAAACTCCCTTCCAACCAATTTGAAAAACTTATTGCAAATGACACATCCCTGATAATCTCTCAATTCACAAATGGAGACATAAGATATGATCCTCCTCTAGTGTTCTTTGATGCTGTTTTGCAAAGGAGCTGTACAAAATTTCATAGCATCATCACCATCCTCTTCCTCCTCCTCACCATCATCATCATCACCGTGTCTGAAGTATCTGTAAGCCATTTCAAAGAGGTAGGAACATTTATCACACCATCATCTGCAGGAATGTCTCCTAACTCTATAAGTCTAAGACTCTACCTAAAAGAACACAGAGTCAGAACCCACACCTTAGCCTGAAACTCTCAATGTTAATTAAGCTCACTCCAATATGTGTCTAGGATAGCCACGACATCTAAAGCTTACAAAGTGTCACAGTTATGAAGTGCTGGCTCACCATTTACTGTCAACCTCTCTAGCCTGCAGGGACATTTTCAGTGTTTGATTTCAAGGTGAGGCTCTCTCTTCATCTTACAGCTAATGAGATGCCCATGGAGATGTCACCACCGCCCTCCCATGTCACTGATAACTCCAGCATTTCCTTGACTGGCCTGAAGTTTGGTAGGCAGTGAGGGGAGGAGCCCAGACTTGAACAGTCTACAGACCTCAGACTTGGAGCTATTTCTAGTTCTCTGCACATTAGAGGGGCCAAATGGTAGCTGGGTTAGTGTATATCAGCTTTTAGCCAATACATATAACTGGGAGAATTGAAGACGTCAGAGAAATGGTGCAAGTATAATCTTGGATCAGCTATTATTGTAAGTTTCATGAAAAAACAAACTTTTCTTCAGTGTGGAGTGGCTGGGAGTGAGTCAGAGAGGCCCCACTTCCCGCTGTCTCGGAGGACAATGTCTAGTCTGGAGTTCAATGCCCAGCTCTGCCACTGACTTCCTGAAGGACTCTGAGCAAACACCTAGTCCCTCTCCTCCTGTTTTCTCACCTGCAAATCCAGGATTACAAGAGCATCCTCCTCACAGGTTTTCTGTTCTGTTCTGAAATAGAAAACCCTAAAAGCACATACCAGGATCTAGCAAAGCATTAGAAAAGGACGTGTGCCAGCTGGGCAGGCACCGCTCTCAGTCCTTCACCACCTCCGGCTTCACTTTGGCTTTGAATTTTACAATCCAAACTCTTCTCTAAATCAAAACACTAGCATTAGGACCAAAATACCTCTGTGAATACTCACAAGGGTGCCCAGAATGGAGGATTTACAGCTGAGCAAATGATATCTGCTCCACTACAAACACATCGCGGAAATGGCAACGTGAGGGATTTCAACACAGGATGGGGACCCCATGCCCAGTTAAAATACGTGAAACCAAGGAGGATGGTGCCTAGGTCTCCCCTCACCACTGTGTTTGTATAAATGGCATTTTAAATATTTTACTTGAACTTGGTCAGGTCCATTGACAGAGATTAATTAGAGAACAAACTAAATGGCCTGCCCATGAAGGTGGGGCGTGGCCAGTACTGCTCAGAGAGAACTGAAGGGAGACCACAGGGGATGTGAGAGCTTTGAGTGTGACACCGAAGACTTGCAACGAAACCTAGAGCTCCTTTCTCAGGACAGCCCCCCATCCTTATGTCTTCCTCCCCGAAACCAGCTCTACACTTTGTCACAACTTGTAAAGACAATGCTGTGTCTTTTGTTGGTCTCCCCTCTGCCTTTGCCCAGAGGAGAACGGGTTTGGCCTCAGTTGCTCTTTTTCTCAGCTGAGCAGACCACACTTTGACTGTGTCAGGGCACCCCAGCCATCTGTAGCCTCTCCTGCCCTTGTCCATTCCCAGGTCCATTTCTTTTCTGGGTTTTATGTCATTTTGCTTTGTTTTTTGAGACCGAGGCTTATGCTGTCCAGACTCACACTTGCTATATAGGGAGAGCAGGCTTTAAGCTCCTGACTTTGTATTTCAAGTGCTAGAATCACAGGCACAGGCAGACATGTCAAAGCTCCATGTCCATCTCCAAGGCATCCGCATTGTGACCTGCCTCTGAGGAGGAATTTAAATGATAGATACTACATTCAAAGTAAGTGCAAATAACACACTATATTGGGAGGAAAAAAATCTCCAAATGCACACTACAGAAAATTATTTTGTGTTCTGTCAGTGTGGCCCAAGGTTGTTTCAAACAGTTATTATAGAATAGATGATAATTTATAAAAAACTTGCTTCACCACACCATTTTATTCTCTTGGAGTAAAATCATGTGATATAGCTCAAGGATATACAATAGGGGTTTTATTTCTATTTTTTAATCAATTGTGAATTGAGTGATGTTTGGTTCTGGGTTGAAAGACTAGAATACAGTGAACATTCCAGAACGACAATTTACTCTCTCTAAACCTCAGGTCTCTTACCTGAGAAATGGAACCAGTCCTTGCACCCAGCAAACCGTGAGGGTGGAATCTCCCTGGGCTCTTTAAGTTCCCACATACTCATAGCACTCATTCCATGATTAACGCTCAGTGACTAGTACTGTTGGAGGCAGACATGGCTTAGTACCAGGCAGACTTAAGCACTGATGCTACTTTGAAGAAAACACAGCAAGCCAGAATCTTTTACATCCCAATCTTCTCTCCATACTGGAAGAAAGACTTTGGGCAAGGTACCGAACCACCTGGACTGCAGTCTGCTCATCTATAAAAGACACACAACACTTATGTTTATGGTTGAACAGAGATTGAGGGAAACCAAATAAGACAGTCCACCTAATGTTGATAGGTGACGTGTGCCATAAGGGACCTGTGTATGTACAGCCCCTGGTAAATGTTCCATGCATGGTGATAGGTAACCTGTGTAAGAACTCCAAGATTATCACTGGAGTTTGTGGGTTAAGAGTGATGTTTGGCTCTGGGTTGGAAGATTAGAATACACTGAGCAACTCATTAGCCCCCAGAGTGGTGAAGCCAGCATCATGCTGCCTTGTGGGGTGGAGCTGTCAGCTCTTTTCTTCAGACTTACATTTCTAATAATTTCATATGTCTGTATTATATTTACACCACTTCCGACCATCCCCTTTTGCCTCCAACTCCTCCCATGTCTCCCACAGTCCTTCTCAGATTCACCTTCTTTAATTATTATTGTTAGTATTGTTACATACACACACACACACACACACACACACACAATGAGAGAGAGAGAGAGAGAGAGAGAGAGAGAGGTCTCTGAGGCCATTCACTGTTGCTTCATGGTGCCTCTGAAGCTTTGTCCTACTTCTCAGCACTGGAGAGACAGGTGGGAAGGTGGAGAAAGGATGCCACTCAAGGGGTCCCTTTGCACCAGGAGGACAGCAGGAATTGTCATCTAGTGGCAATAGATGGGGCCTTCTGTAAGAGGCTCCAGACCATGCAGAGCCTACCTTAGTTGTCACCCCACATGCAATGTGTTTCAGCTTAAGAGAAGGGGCCTTGGCATCCTTCTCCCTTCGTTGGCCAAGCCAGAAATGGCTCTGGGAGAGGACAGGGAACTGAGTCAAGATGACAGACCAGAGCATCCATCTACCCCGCCTAGAAGTCTGGGTCTCCCCATCTGCTTTATAAAGATGTCCTTGTCTTCGTACATGCTCAGAAACTTCTGAAAGACAGCACTTTAATTTGAGAAGGAACTAAGAGCCAGTGAGCAGTTTTCTAGCATCCTAGACAGACAGACAACAACGGGAAGGACAACTGCATCACAGCCCCTGTTTTCTCTTGGGAATTGCTATTCCAGAGCCCCAGGGACTGTTGGAGGGAGAACCTTTCACCCAGATGGACGAACCTGTATCCCCCAGAATATAACTGAGAAGCAACACCCTTGGGCAACTACTCTGAAGTAAAGAGCCTATGCTAGAGCGTGGGAGATATGCCCAGAATCACTCCACTAGAGAAAACTAATTTTCCCTTTTTAACATATATCAGCTGCAGGTGCCTTCTTGGTTAAGGGTGTGTTTTGTGTCCACCTCTGCCTCTCAGAACTGGTATTTTGTCCGGTTTAGAATTGTGCAGGTCTTATGTGTGGTGTCACAGTCTTTGTGAGTTCATACCTGCATCAGTCATGCTGTGTCTAGAAGACACAGGTTCCGTGGATGCAGCCACCATTTCTGTCTCTTGTGATCTGCCTCCTCTTCTTTCACATGTTGTGCTCTTTGGGAAGTGGAGTTATTTTGTTTTGCCCATTTTAAAAATTATTATTGGGTTTTTGATTATTTGGATTTTTTGCTTTTTTGTTTTTGGAAAGAGAGATAGAGACAGGGTGATAAGAGAAAGGACATGAAATTGGGTGGATGGGTAGGATGGTGGGGAAGATCTGGGAGGAGTTGGGGAAGGGGAAACATGATCAAATATACTGTATAAAACATTTAAATAACAGCAGCAGCAGCAGCAGCAACAACAACAACAGCAACATAATCGGGCCATTATAGATGTTCTTAGGTTTGTCATCATCCTGGAAGAACGTAGGTTTCTGATCTAGAATGAGTGGTATCCTTGTAGAAATCTGTAGAAAAGGGAAATCTGGAAAGAGACAAACAAGCAGAACGGTGTATAAACAAGAAGCCAGGTGTCAGGATGGTTTGTCTGTGAGCCAAGGAGTAACAAAGTTGCCGATAAGAAACCAGCCTTCTTTTTGCCACCCGGGAATTTTTTTTTCCCTCTTTTTCCCTTCAAACAGAATATCTCCAGAGGAAACAGACAAGAACTCAGGATGAGTAGTTAGTGCTTCCTAAGTGCACCAAGGAAAGAAAAAATTTTACTTTGTGTCATGAGCACAAGAACCTTTGCTTGTTCTTCACTTTTCTGAAGAAGATCATATCTTACCAAGGACCCTGCCATCGCTCTTCTCCGGCCTCTGTGTCAGACAGGATAAAGGACAGAGTGCAGATGGAGAGGAGAAAGGCCCCTGGAGAGTTTTGGCCTTGCTTGTTTATTCTGAGACACACTTGTGCCATCTCAACTGTGGTCAAAGGACTCTGAATCAGGAACACAAACAAAGCTGACTGTGGCCAAGGGCCAGGGTGAAGTCCTCTTGTGCAGCTTTCTTGGAGAGTCATTTTGCATAGCCTTTTATATGATAATCACAGCTCCTTCCTATGTATTGAACTTTGCAGCCAGAAGGAAAAATAAATAAATAAGACTGACTAATGGCTTGTTTCCCCAGAGGCAGCTTTTTATGGGATCATATGTTTTTTCAGCTTCTCCATCCCAGTTTCCTGCTTGGACACTAGGCGCCCTTGACATTGGCTACAACTTCATGCATTATGGATAGAAGCCTAAATTGCCCCCAGAGCAGGGTCCAGCAGGACGGCAGCACTAACCCAGTTCATAGCCATAGTCAACCTTGTACCCTTTGATGACTGTACATAGCAGCAGGTCTTTCAACAACTTCCAGGTCAAGCGTGACTCTTCTCTGGCATGGTGAAGAAAAAGCAGGGTCAGGTAGACTAAGTGTACATTGCAAATAATATGTGTGTGTGTGTGTGTGTGTGTGTGTGTGTGTGTGTGTGTGTGTGTATGACTCTATAAATAGTGTATGTATATGTGTGTGTGTATATATACATATATATATATATATATATATATATATATGACTCTATAAATAGTGTATGTATATGTGTGTGTATATATATATGATGAAACCTGCCTCAAGGGGCTATAATAAGGATAGGAAATAAGGGTTTATGATACCTGGTAGGTGCTCAGTGAATGATAGTGAATGTTATCAGATGTTCCAAATACTCTACCATAAAGTAACTTTCGTAGCAGATAAGTCCACAGCAAGAGGCTGTGGGGATGTATTGGAGCCCACCAGACCTTCCACCAGGATAGAGTGAACAATCCTAATTTACAATGCTAGTAAAAATAACTAGCACACACACACACATGCATGCACACACGTGCTCACAACACACGTACACACACATGCATGCACACAACACACACACACACATGCATGCATGCACACACGTAATCACAACACACATACACACACATGCATGCACACAACACACACACAAACACACACACACACACACACACCTGCCTCTAGCCTTCCTTGTGCAGCTTTCCTTAGAATGCCTTTGATTTTTAGTTTTCCTCTACCCCAACCCCCAAAGATCAGGGGAATGCTGCAAAGCGAGGAACCTAATCACTGCTCTTTTCTGTTCCCCTGTGGATCCTGTGGTTGAATGTCAGTGGGGTTGGTTTAAATGCAACACCGGTTACTCTTGGGTGATTGTAGTTTAATTATACTTAGACCTGTAAATTCATCATGTTAAATCCAGGGAGAAGTCACAAGATGAGTCATGGAAACAGTTTTGATAAAAATTGTGGAAACTTGGGACATCTGTGACTTCTTTTCCTTTTACCTCACCCCTTCCCTGCTTTCATGGACCCACCCTTCTTGCCTGTCAGCAGGGGTCACTGTGGGGAGCCACTCCCGGGAGTTGCCCTGGTCCTTCCCACCCAAGCCTCTTCTGCTGTCCAGCATGACTTGAGTAAGCCACCAGCTGAACTCCAGAGCAAGTCAGCCTCTTTCCTGGAAACTACACTGCCGCTCATTTCTTTTGATCATGAAATACTGCTCTTTTATGAATATGGAGCAGTTAACAGGGACACAGATAGAGTCCTATCAGAGCAACCTGCTCACCTGCAGACAGTAGAGATTAGCACCCAAAGTTACAGACACTTTAAACATATTCAATGTATCATGAGGAGAAACTATTGTCCAAGAAGTAGAGAGGGTGTCTATCAACATAGCTGTGACTTGAGCTAAACAAAGAATACTGTCTGGTTCCACAGGATTCCAACTCCCTGGGATGTTCATCGCCGTTGCACATAAAGAAAAAGCTTCTGTGCTTAGAGAGGAACGTTTAAAAGTGCTGTGTTAGATGTTTCTTTTAATGTCAGACAGTGTTCATACCAACTGCCACAGAAATAGTAAGATATGAATGAACTCAATGTCAAAGGACAAATCAAGGGCCTGTCTGGGTCTGAAGAAATGGGTGAATGAATTTCGGTCAGAGCCCGAGACTCTCAGTTGCTGGGTCTCCTGGACCTCAGTCCCAGAAAGACTGCAACATGTCCATTGTGCACAGCTGCCCTTGGCCAGTCTACATAGCCCATCCACAAAGACACATAGACCGCTTTCTCCCTGTCTGGTCACAGTGGCCCGGACCATGGATTCTGATTTCGATAGTGAATTTTCAAAACTAGAGATTTAATCCCCCACCCCCATGATGTTCTTTCTATAGCCGTCAAAATTCTGGTAATTGGGAAGACTTAGATCCTGTTAGGAAGCATGTCTTTCTAGGAAGTCACTGAAAGGTCAAAGAAGGCAGAGCAAGCCAGCATGCACAGGATAAAAACTGCACAATAACTGGGGATAGGCAACCCAATTGTGGGAAATCAAAAGGGGCCAGGGGAAAGAGGGGGGACTTCTAAAGATGTTAGGATCTGATTTCAGTTGGTCTCACGGGCACTTTTATGATTTTGTTCTAAACAAACCATCCTTGAACATTCTTTTCCCTGCTCTGAAAGTCAGTCCGCTACCATCTGCCAAACCTCCCTCAAAAAATAAATATGGAGTTTCCTGTATTACCTGAGTTGGAAAGGGAAACTTTGGGGAAGTCCTCAGACTTTCACGTAACGACGGATCACCTGTAACAACAGAAGGATCACCTCCTGCTCTGTAAGGGTCGCAAGGCTGAACCATCTTTTGGTTTTACCAAAGGCTTTGCAAGGCTTTAGTCTTTGGGCATGCTGCATGATGAAAGGGATTTCTGAGTCATGACTACCACCTAAAATCCGGGGAATGTTATATGCATACAGTGTTTGCTTAATTTTCTCATGACAAATTTGGCACAGAAATCTTAGAAGACTGGCTTGTTTTGGATATTTTTTTTTTTTTTTTTTTTTTTTTTTTTTTACTGTAAAAATGTTGCTATATTGAGAAGTTATTTGAATGATACATGTGAAAGATTATGATAATTTTTTTTTTTTTTGATTTTTTTTTCCATTTTTTATTAGGTATTTAGCTCATTTACATTTCCAATGCTATACCAAAAGTCCCCCTTACCCACCCACCCCCACTCCCCTACCCACCCACTCCCCCCCTTTGGCCCTGGCGTTCCCCTGTACCGGGGCACACAAAGTCTGCGTGTCCAATGGGCCTCTCTTTCCAGTGATGGCCGACTAGGCCATCTTTTGATACATATGCAGCTAGAGTCAAGAGCTCAGGGGTACTGGTTAGTTCATAATGTTGTTCCACCTATAGGGTTGAAGATCCCTTTAGCTCCTTGGGTACTTTCTCTAGCTCCTCCATTGGGAGCCCTGTGATCCATCCATTAGCTGACTGTGAGCATCCACTTCTGTGTTTGCTAGGCCCCGGCATAGTCTCACAAGAGACAGCTACATCTGGGTCCTTTCGATAAAATCTTGCTAGTATATGCAATGGTGTCAGCGTTTGGATGCTGATTATGGGGTGGATCCCTGGATATGGCAGTCTCTACATGGTCCATCCTTTCATCTCAGCTCCAAACTTTGTTTCTGTAACTCCTTCCATGGGTGTTTTGTTCCCACTTCTAAGGAGGGGCATAGTGTCCACACTTCAGTCTTCATTTTTCTTGAGTTTCATGTGTTTAGGAAATTGTATCTTATATCGTGGGTATCCTAGGTTTTGGGCTAGTATCCACTTATCAGTGAGTACATATTGTGTGAGTTCCTTTGTGATTGTGTTACCTCACTCAGGATGATGCTCTCCAGGTCCATCCATTTGGCTAGGAATTTCATAAATTCATTCTTTTTAATAGCTGAGTAGTACTCCATTGTGTAGATGTACCACATTTTCTGTATCCATTCCTCTGTTGAGGGGCATCTGGGTTCTTTCCAGTTTCTGGCTATTATAAATAAGGCTGCTATGAACATAGTGGAGCATGTGTCCTTCTTACCAGTTGGGGCTTCTTCTGGATATATGCCCAGGAGAGGTATTGCTGGATCCTCCGGTAGTACTATGTCCAATTTTCTGAGGAACCGCCAGACTGATTTCCAGAGTGGTTGTACAAGCCTGCAATCCCACCAACAATGGAGGAGTGTTCCTCTTTCTCCACATCCTCGCCAGCATCTGCTGTCACCTGAATTTTTGATCTTAGCCATTCTCACTGGTGTGAGGTGGAATCTCAGGGTTGTTTTGATTTGCATTTCCCTGATGATTAAGGATGTTGAACATTTTTTCAGGTGCTTCTCTGCCATTCGGTATTCCTCAGGTGAGAATTCTTTGTTCAGTTCTGAGCCCCATTTTTTAAGGGGGTTATTTGATTTTCTGAGGTCCACCTTCTTGAGTTCTTTATATATGTTGGATATTAGTCCCCTATCTGATTTAGGATAGGTAAAGATCCTTTCCCAGTCTGTTGGTGGTCTTTTTGTCTTATAGACAGTGTCTTTTGCCTTGCAGAAACTTTGGAGTTTCATTAGGTCCCATTTGTCAATTCTCGATCTTACAGCACAAGCCATTGCTGTTCTGTTCAGGAATTTTTCCCCTGTGCCCATATCTTCAAGGCTTTTCCCCACTTTCTCCTCTATAAGTTTCAGTGTCTCTGGTTTTATGTGAAGTTCCTTGATCCACTTAGATTTGACCTTAGTACAAGGAGATAAGTATGGATCGATTCGCATTCTTCTACATGATAACAACCAGTTGTGCCAGCACCAATTGTTGAAAATGCTGTCTTTCTTCCACTGGATGGTTTTGGCTCCCTTGTCGAAGATCAAGTGACCATAGGTGTGTGGGTTCATTTCTGGGTCTTCAATTCTATTCCATTGGTCCACTTGTCTGTCTCTATACCAGTACCATGCAGTTTTTATCACAATTGCTCTGTAGTAAAGCTTTAGGTCAGGCATGGTGATTCCACCAGAGGTTCTTTTATCCTTGAGAAGAGTTTTTGCTATCCTCGGTTTTTTGTTATTCCAGATGAATTTGCAAATTGCTCCTTCTAATTCGTTGAAGAATTGAGTTGGAATTTTAATGGGGATTGCATTGAATCTGTAGATTGCTTTTGGCAAGATAGCCATTTTTACAATGTTGGTCCTGCCAATCCATGAGCATGGGAGATCTTTCCATCTTCTGAGATCTTCTTTAATTTCTTTCTTCAGGGACTTGAAGTTTTTATCATACAGATCTTTCACTTCTTTCGTTAGAGTCACGCCGAGATATTTTATATTATTTGTGGCTATTGAGAAGGGTGTTGTTTCCCTAATTTCTTTCTCAGCCTGTTTATTCTTTGTGTAGAGAAAGGCCATTGACTTGTTTGAGTTAATTTTATATCCAGCTACTTCACCGAAGCTGTTTATCAGGTTTAGGAGTTCTCTGTTGGAATTTTTAGGGTCACTTATATATACTATCATATCATCTGCAAAAAGTGATATTTTGACTTCCTCTTTTCCAATTTGTATCCCCTTGATCTCCTTTTGTTGTCGAATTGCTCTGGCTAATACTTCAAGTACTATGTTGAAAAGGTAGGGAGAAAGTGGGCAGCCTTGTCTAGTCCCTGATTTTAGTGGGATTGCTTCCAGCTTCTCTCCATTTACTTTGATGTTGGCTACTGGTTTGCTGTAGATTGCTTTTATCATGTTTAGGTATTGGCCTTGAATTCCTGATCTTTCCAGAACTTTTATCATGAATGGGTGTTGGATCTTGTCAAATGCTTTTTCTGCATCTAACGAGATGATCATGTGGTTTTTGTCTTTGAGTTTGTTTATATAATGGATTACATTGATGGATTTTCGTATATTAAACCATCCCTGCATCCCTGGAATAAAACCTACTTGGTCAGGATGGATGATTGCTTTAATGTGTTCTTGGATTCGGTTAGCGAGAATTTTATTAAGGATTTTTGCATCGATGTTCATAAGAGAAATTGGTCTGAAGTTCTCTATCTTTGTTGGATCTTTCTGTGGTTTAGGTATCAGAGTAATAGTGGCTTCATAAAATGAGTTGGGTAGAATACCTGCTACTTCTATCTTGTGAAAAAGTTTGTGCAGAACTGGAGTTAGATCTTCTTTGAAGGTCTGATAGAACTCTGCACTAAACCCGTCTGGTCCTGGGCTTTTTTTGGCTGGGAGACTATTAATAACTGCTTCTATTTCTTTAGGGGATATGGGACTGTTTAGAAGGTCAACTTGATCCTGATTCAACTTTGGTACCTGGTATCTGTCCAGAAATTTGTCCATTTCGTCCAGGTTTTCCAGTTTTGTTGAGTATAGCCTTTTGTAGAAGGATCTGATGGTGTTTTGGATTTCTTCAGGATCTGTTGTTATGTCTCCCTTTTCATTTCTGATTTTGTTAATTAGGATTTTGTCCCTGTGCCCTTTAGTGAGTCTAGCTAAGGGTTTATCTATCTTGTTGATTTTCTCAAAGAACCAACTCCTCGTTTGGTTAATTCTTTGAATAGTTCTTCTTGTTTCCACTTGGTTGATTTCACCCCTGAGTTTGATTATTTCCTGCCGTCTACTCCTCTTGGGTGAATTTGCTTCCTTTTTTTCTAGAGCTTTTAGATGTGTTGTCAAGCTGCTAGTATGTGCTCTCTCCCGTTTTTTCTTGAAGGCACTCATAGCTATGAGTTTCCCTCTTAGAAATGCTTTCATTGTGTCCCAAAGGTTTGGGTACGTTGTGGCTTCATTTTCATTAAACTCTAAAAAGTCTTTAATTTCTTTCTTTATTCCTTCCTTGACCAAGGTATCATTGAGAAGAGTGTTGTTCAGTTTCCATGTGAATGTTGGCTTTCTGTTATTTATTTTGTTATTGAAGATCAGCCTTAGTGCATGGTGATCTGATAGGATACATGGGACAATTTCAATATTTTTGAATCTGTTGAGGCCTGATTTGTGACCTATTATGTGGTCAATTTTGGAGAAGGTACCATGAGGTGCTGAGAAGAAGGTATATCCTTTTGTTTTAGGGTAAAATGTTCTGTAGATATCTGTCAGATCCATTTGTTTCATCACTTCTGTTAGTTTCAGTGTGTCCCTGTTTAGTTTCTGTTTCCATGATCTGTCCATTGGTGAAAGTGGTGTGTTGAAGTCTCCCACTATTATTGTGTGAGGCGCAATGTGTGCTTTGAGCTTTACTAAAGTTTCTTTAGTGAATGTGGCTGCTCTTGTATTTGGAGCATAGATATTCAGAATTGAGAGTTCCTCTTGGAGGATTTTACCTTTGATGAGAATGAAGTGTCCCTCCTTGTCTTTTTTGATGACTTTGGGTTGGAAGTCAATCTTATCAGATATTAGGATGGCTACTCCTGCTTGTTTCTTCATACCATTTGCTTGGAAAATTGTTTTCCAGCCTTTCATTCTGAGGTAGTGTCTATCTTTTTCTCTGAGATGAGTTTCCTGTAAGCAGCAAAATGTTGGGTCTTGTTTGTGTAGCCAGTTTGTTAGTCTATGTATTTTTATTGGCGAGTTGAGACCATTGATGTTAAGAGATATTAAGGAAAAGTAATTGTTGCTTCCTGTTATTTTAGTTGTTAAAGGTGGCATTCTGTTCTTGTGGCTGTCTTCTTTTAGGTTTGTTGAGGGATTACCTTCTTGTTTTTTCTAGGGCGTTGTTCCCGTTCTTGTATTGGTTTTTTTCTGTTATTATCCTTTGAAGGGCTGGATTCGTGGAGAGATAATGCGTGAATTTGGTTTTGTCGTGGAATACTTTGGTTTCTCCCTCTATGATAATTGAGAGTTTGGCTGGGTATAGTAGCCTGGGCTGCAGTTTGTGTTCTCTTAGTGTCTGTATAACATCTGTCCAGGCTCTTCTGGCTTTCATAGTCTCTGGTGAAAAATCTGGTGTAATTCTGATAGGCTTGCCTTTATATGTTACTTGACCTTTTTCCCTTACTGCTTTTAGTATTCTATCTTTATTTAGTGCATTTGATGTTCTGATTATTATGTGTCGGGAGGAATTTCTTTTCTGGTCCAGTCTATTTGGAGTTCTGTAGGCTTCTTGTATGTTCATATGCATCTCATTCTTTAGATTTGGGAAGTTTTCTTCAATAATTTTGTTGAAGATGTTTGCTGGACCTTTGAGTTGAAAATCTTCATTCTCATCCACTCCTATTATCCGTACGTTTGGTCTTCTTATTGTGTCCTGGATTTCCTGGATATTTTGAGTTAGGATCTTTTTGCATTTTCCATTTTCTTTGATTGTTGTGCCGATGTTCTCTATGGAATCTTCTGCACCTGAGATTCTCTCTTCCATCTCTTGTATTCTGTTGCTGATGCTCAAATCTATGGTTCCAGATTTCTTTCCTAGGGTTTCTATCTCTAGTGTTGCCTCGCTTTGAGTTTTCTTTATTGTGTCTACTTCCCTTTTTAGGTCTAGTATGGTTTTGTTCATTTCCATCACCTGTTTGTATGTTTTTTCCTCTTTTTCTGTAAGGACTTCTACCTGTTTGATTGTGTTTTCCTGTTTTTCTTTAAGGACTTGTAACTCTTTAGCAGTGTTCTCCTGTATTTCTTTAAGTGATTTATTAAAGTCCTTCTTGATGTCCTCTACCATCATCATGAGATATGCTTTTAAATCTAGGTCTAGGTTCTCAGGTGTGTTGGGGTTCCCTGGACTGGGCGAAGTGGGTGTGCTGGGTTCTGGTGATGGTGAGTGGTCTTGGTTCCTGTTAGTAAGATTCCTCCGTTTACCTTTCGCCATCTGGTAATCTCTGGAGTTAGTAGTTATAGTTGACTCTGTTTAGAGATTGTTCTTCTGGTGATTCTGTTACCGTCTATCAGCAGACCTGGGAGACAGATTCTCTCCTCTGAGTTTCAGTGCTCAGAGCACTCTCTGCTGGCAAGCTCTCTTACAGGGAAGGTGCGCAGATATCTTTTATTTGGACCTCCTCCTGGCCGAAGAAGAAGGCCCAAAACAGGACCTTTCTCAGACACTGTGTTGCTTTGGCAGTTCCCAGGTGGTACAGACTCTCACCTAAGCAGACTAAATTCCTAGGTTCCTTGGAGTCCCGGGACCAAGATGGCGACCGCTGCTGCTGTGGCTTAGGCCGCCTCCCCTGCCGGGTGGGCACCTGTCCTCCGGTCCGGAAGGTGGCCGGCTGTCCCCGGCCCACACAGGGTGCTGCCTCAGCGCCTCTGTGCTTCTGCCTGTTCCAGAAGCTGTCAGGTTCTCTGGCGCACCCTCTCACCTGTTCAGACTAATTTCCTAAGTTCGGCGGGTCCCGGACCAAGATGGCGACCCTGTTTTGGATATTTACAGTGAACTGAATGAGAGCAAGAGTAATCAGAAACCTCATATGTACTTGGCATGTGAACTCCGTTCACCACCAACCACATCCTGTAAGATACGTGCTTGTTATTGTCATTCTGCAAATGAGAAGACTGAAGTTCATTCTCTTAGGCTGCATGCCAGTACCTACCACTACCTAGCATTTTCTCTCTCTCTCTCTCTCTCTCTCTCTCTCTCTCTCTCTCTCTCTCTCTCTCTCTCTCTCTTTCTCTCTCTCTCTCTTTCTGTCTCTGTGTTTCTCTCTCTGTGTTTCTATCTCTCTGTCTGTCTCTCTGTCTCTCTCTGTCTCTGTCTCTCTCTGTCTCTGTCTCTCTCTGTCTCTCTCTCTCTCTCTCTCTCTCTCTCTCACACACACACACACACACACACACACACACACACACACACGTGCGCACGCGCCCCAAGGTGGACAATCCTTAGCTTAGCCTTATTACATGGCACAAAATATTTGTCATACTTTTTTGTGAGTGGCTACATTCTGAATGATATTGCATGGTAAGGACTAACATGTATATACTTTGATGAAAGAATAGAGCAATTTCTTATCAATTTCTTATCCAAAGTCTTTGGCTTGCAGGTCGAGATGCATCAGGTAGTATGGCAACTAACCAATAGTTATATTCCCTGGATACGTTCCCTGTGGCCAAGTCTTTCTCCTTTGTGAATTATTGGGGGGAGGGGGTGTTGTTTGTGTTTCTTTGTTTACAAGAAGCAGCTTCTAAATCCACTTAGGGAGCACCCCTCAGCAGAGGACAGGGGTATTCTTATACTCGCTTGCATGCTTTAGTGATTCTTCAGGGGACTTCTCCCGTGGGAAGTGCGTGAGGCTAGGAACGAGAAGGGAGGGCAGCCATAACCATGTCAGACCCAGCAAATACCAGAACTCAAGCAAGGAAGTTAAGAAAGGCATGGAAAGGCTGACAGAGCAGTGCACAGTCCAGGGGAAACCAGGACGGCCCCAGTGCGGGAACATCAGAGAGGATCTCTGAGAGGTGGCGTGGGCTCTCAGAGCTAGGTCAGAGAGATTTGATCAAGGATGAGAGGAAAGTGGAAGGCCTTGCAGGAGAAGATCACCACATGGGCAAGGAAGGAAGTCACGGGCAGGTTAGGGTAGCATGGTTTATTCTATTGAAACCCACAGCACACAGGGGACAAATGAGAAAGAAAGCTGGAAATGAAGGCCCGGTCAGATCAAGAATTTGCAGCCCTCTTGGGCAGCCCCACCCAACACTCTTTGTACTCTGTACAAGATCCCAGAAGAGCTTAAGACCTATCGAGGAAGCCAAATTCCCCCATACAACTCGCAGCCCCCCCCCCACTAGAATGTAGCTCTGGCACCTGGCCCACCTTGCGCAGCACCTGGGACACATTAAAGCCTCCATAAACATTTGTTGGACTGAGCTTGGAGGACACTATGGAAAGAATCCCAGTGGTAGACGTTTGGGGTGGAGGGAGAGCGAGTGGCAGAGTTTTGGTTTAGTATCTAAGACTCTTTACAATCTAACATTTAACCAGCACCACAGCTTATCAGTAACCCGCCCAAACTTCTGTGGTACCCCAAAACAGGAGTGTATGGGGCTCCCATGGCACAGCTGGTTATTGGGCAGCTCATACACATAGATGATGGTATAGTGATTCCCAGGATCTCATGCCATTCCCTAGGAGTCCAACACCAGCAGCCTGCTGTGTGTGCCATCTTCAAGCACATTTATGTTATTGGGTCAGAGGTAAGCGCTGAACACATCTCTATGCCACAAAACTGCATATTCCTCCAGAAAAGCCAGTCTCTAGCACTCGGTGTGGAAGGAAATGTGTCAAAGCAACTTGACATCACCCTTGGGATACTAGAGGTTGCCGCAAGCCTGGCTTGGAACTCAAGTGATCAGAGTAACCTACCTTTCCTGACTTGAAAAAAAATGCACACAGACCACAGGCAAGCTGTCGTTTATTCTGAGCTCCCAGGGTCAGCTGGACTTCTGCAGCCACATCTGTGGAACACGCAAGACCACAGAGCTCAGATTGGAGATGATGTCAAATGTTGGTAGGGGGCAGAGTGGGTGCTATCAAGATTTTTTTTCATGTATTTGTGGAGGCCAGGCATGCCTTGATATTCTGCAATACTTTCACTGGACGTTTGCGGGGAAAGTAAATCATATTGAAATATGTGTGCAGCAAAAGGAAACAAAGGAAGGTGGGAACTGAAGCAGTGGGGGTGGGGAAGCACATGTATTTTCCAACCAAGGCTCCTACACGAAACAGTCGATCTAAAGTTTCCAGGTTCTGTGGATTCCAGTAGTAGATTGTCCAAACCTGTCAGTTTCAGCTTCTGGTATAAAACACGGAACTTGCAAGGTAGTTGTGATTTGCAGGGGGTGGGGGTGGGGGTGGGGGGTGGGGGGTGGAGAAAGATGTCCTTGAACCTTCAAACACAGGACGAGCCTGGCTCTGACAGTAACTTTGTCCTTACTAGTTTATGGTCATGGTGTCTCACAGTGTGGGGGAAGTTTCCTAATCATGTCTAAATGAATATAAAATGGGCCTTTCACCTATTTCTACCTTTGAAACTAAAAGAAACTCTGCTGCCTTATAACCTAACCTGGATATATTCCTAGGGATAAGTTCACCCTCCTGGCATGTAAGCTCTTTATAGTACCATCAGCCCTTACACACACAGTCCAAGAGAGCATCCTAGAGCAGAAAGGACACAGAAGGGATTTGAACACTTCCAAGTGAGAGTCACACATGCAGACACCCCTGGGGAAGGCCAAAGAAATTAGGCATTTAGAAAAAAGCAATTGCTGTTTTGAAATCTACTATGTAAAGGGGTTGAAGCAGTAGAAGGGTTATAAATAAACAATAAATCATGCAATTATTACTGTTTGAATTTTGGCAAGATAACAAAAAGAGCGGAGATATAATCAGGAAATAATAGCAAAGTTCTGCAAGGAACCCCTGCAATTAGTGATAAACAGAGTTTGGCTCCAATCTGGAGCCCCAATATGGCTCTCATTAAAGAGACTTGGGACCTGTTCCTGGGGCCAGGCTCCACTAGCTTGGGGAGAAGTGAGGTAACCAAGATGTCAGTGCACTACCCCCAGCTCAGATAGTATTTTACTCCAGCATTCTAGCCACCTGGGCTGAAATGACTACCTTATGCCTAGTGAGGAATGGCCCACAGCCTTCCGAAATTAATTGAGATGTTCCTGTTTTCAGCTTTTGGATTCCTTCTTTTGTGGTACTATAAACACACATATCTATGTACACACACAAAGATACACAGTCACACACATGTAAATGAACATGCGCACACCATATGTTCATGCAAGCGCGCACACACTTGCACACACACATACTTTCTCTCTCTCTCTTTCTCTCTTTCTCTCTCTCTCTCTCTCTCTCTCTCTCTCTCTCTCTCTCTCTCTCTCTCTCACACACACACACACACACACACACACTCACACACAAGGCAGTAGGCGCCTCCATTCCTTCTTCTGTCCCAATTCCTTTCACCTTCTTTTATTAATGGTGCCTCTTAAAGAGATAAATGCTCCCACACAAGTGCTATCACTTAAACAGATAAATAGTCCACACTGTAAAGACACAGAGCTCACGAGGAAAAAAACCCCATCTTATTAGACTAGAAACAGACACACTATATTAATGCAAAAAAAAATCAGCATATGGTTCTAATAGGCTTTCTTAAAATGATTTATCAGCTGTGATTAAGCCCTCAACCGGCATGTCTATCTTCATAAATAAAGCAAAAGTGCACCTTACTCTCAGACATTTCTGCAGTATCTTATTACGCAGCCCAGCATACTACACTCCATTTACAACACGGCTCTGGGGAGCCAAGAATTTGTGTGCAATCACAAAGTGTGTGCTGCAGAAGGACTGTCGAGATTTAGTGCTCTTATCTCCGAGATGGTCTTACACAAAGTCCATTACAATGAAGGCTCAGCCCCTCCCTGTGCCACGGAGCCCCGCACTTTAGAAATAGGAACAGGTAATTAAAAGGTTACGGCGGATTTTGCAGTCAGCCCAGCGACACAGAATCACCAAACAGCTGCTAGGGAAGTGATTTGGCACCAGGGGGGAGGTACCTCTGCCAGGCTTGTAGGAAGTGGGGATCATTTTTTAAGAATCAATCTCTTTCTTCTCCTCCGTGAAAGAAAAGAGGAATGCAAATATTAGCCATCCTTGTTTGGACTTCATTCTCCCGAGGGCTGATATGTCAGTCTCTGGGGAAACTTTGATACCAAGGGGCCTCAGGAAAGCCTGCGGCCCAGGCAGCAGCCTTTGAGAGGAAGGAGGAACCAGGTGAACACACGTGTGTGGGTTCAGGAAGTTACAATCGGGTATCTGCAAACAGTCCAGGCCAACTATTTCACTGAGGGGACACAGTACTCGCTCTACGATAATAGGCCCACATCCCACAGAGCAGCTGAACACAGTTGTGCACTTTCATGGGTAAGGCTCTTTTGAACCCGATTCTCCTTCAGTCATCCTCATCTAGCCTTCCCCACCCCGGAGATCAGCCACGCACCAGTCCCTCCGTACAGGAGATTCTGGCTCTTCGGTTTGGTTTAAAGCATAAGTGTAAATCTTGATGCTTTTTTCATTTTTTGACAATAAACCTGTTATACAATCTGTGCCTGTGATGGTACTGTGAGATTTTGCCAAAAGACAGAACTTGAGGCTATAAAATGAACTGCAATACCCCACTGTTGTTAGTAACCCACATTTTTTTTCCTGCAAAATACACCAATGTGCTGACTCAGGAGTACAGACCCCGGTGGCTGCAGCCTGTGACTATTGCATTCAATTAGTGGAACTGCACTTACGAGGTCAAAGTAGCACCTGTCTCCTGGGATCGCAGGCTGTACCTCTGGCCCTGGCCAGCTGTCTTACAATATGTGCCTCTTGTCACAGGGGGGTCCGAGGAAGGACATATGTGTTTGGATCTTGCAGAAGACACATTACTGCTCACAGTAAATCTATACCAGTACATTCAGATAATGGATAAATCAGTGGTCCGTATTTCCAGGGAGCCACAGGTAGCTTGACAGTCAATGTCTGCTGAAGCTGATGTCAAACTGAACACCATAGACAATTTTAGGCTATGATCTCTGCCCGCCAGAACTGCCAAGAAATGGGTAGGGGCATTATCGCCAAACCTAGACTGTTCACTGTGCCCAAAAATCACACATATATGCATGTGCTGATGTAATGCAAAAAGGGAAGGAAGTTCTCTGGCAGAGATGGGAATTAAGAAGACATTCACCTACTCTGGATGGACAGGACAAAGATACCCTTCCAAACACCAATAGTATAATGTGCTACTACCCCTGTTGATGGGCAGCTTAAGATCTCATTCCAAGGCCTCCTTTGAAACAAGATCAGACAGGTATGCAAGCCTAGCATAAATGATTTCTGTCCTCAGATATCAAGAAAGTCAATCTATATATGCTGATAGCAGGTTGCTCAAAAGTCTATTTTGAGCATAAGAAATGAAGTCACGTGTGACATTTGGATAATGATAAAAGACCATTTTTATTTTATTTTATTTTACTTTATTTTATTTTATTTTATTTTACCTTCATAAAGAATCCAGACAGTAGACCACATCACATCTCCAGAGTTCATGCCCAGGCTCATGTGGGCAAATAGAGGCCATGTTAGGAGGAAGCCACTTCATGTCAACTAGCTACATCACACTGGAAAAAGCCATCATCAGGATTCTGGACCATCTTGTTCCCCTCCGGTCTCAGAAGATAGACTAGTGGGCTACAAGGGTTCACGGGTGCCCTACAATCCAGAGCACAGAGGCATCCAGGCTTCCCTACGCTGGGCTCTAGCTGTTCACACAGGGAAGTATGGATGGTAATGCCCGGCCCAGCAGCACCAAGAGCCCAGCAGTTCCTCACGTTCATAAATCTTCCAAGACGTTTCTAAGCTCTGGGAATTACAAATCATCCTAGGGGAAGCAAGGAGGAGATGGCTTCCTGAGAACCTGGGGTCCAGAATACTCTGCAGTAACACACAGTCTGGAGACATTGCGCCCACAGTCACACTAGTGACCACCTCTCTGCTTTGGGAAGAAGACGGTGCCTGGCCACTCACCTCAGTGTAAATCCACAGAGCAAGGCTGTGCCTGGCACCAGCCTAGACAGGATTGGGTCAGTTCTCTGCCTGGCTTTCAAAGTTTTCATGCAGCAGATGGTGTTTTCCATGTGTAATTCAGTTCTAGGGGATGCATGTGGTTGAAGCCATGCCAAACCCAAAATGTAAAGTCTTCCATTCAAAGACAGGACTCGGGTAGAGGCTTGCTAGTAAGTGGATCACCCATCTTATTGCTCCAAAATGATTGGCTGATCTTACAGGCTGGTCTCATCTTGACATGCATGCTGGAGTTTATCAGAAATGGTGTGCTCAGGTGATGCTGAGAGGTGATGCTCAGGTGATGCTGAGAGGTGATGCTCAGGTGATGCTGAGAGGTGATGCTCAGGTGATGCTGAGAGGTGATGCTCAGGTGATGCTGAGACGTAGGTCCTTTGGGAATGCCACTTGAGAGCCAAAGGAGAGAGGTGTGTGCCATGGGTAACAACGCCACAGTCACGGACAGGATAAAACAGCCGGTAAGGTTTCAGAAAGTAAAGAACATAGGAAGCCACAAGAGGGTTCAGAAAGGCCACCAAATGTCCCTCTGTCAACAAGAGCAGAGCAGGTAACAACGGGTGGCCTTTCAAGAGGGTCACTCTGACCTCACCTCCAGGCTGGGTGGCCTGTGAGCACCTCCTGCCTCTAATTTGTCAAAAGAGCCAGCTCTACAAAATGAGAACTGTGAAGTGCAGACAAAATACATGAACGTCCCCAAGTTTGTGGACTGTGGGGATCACTGTGACAGAGGGAAGGACACTATCCTTGCGTGAGTCTGATGTACCAGTCAGCACTGCCCCGCAGGTGTGATCTGGCATCCAGCATGACATCCAGAAATACGAACGGTAATGGTGCTCAGAATCCCAGTTCCTGCCCTCCAACTTATCAATATGGAAATAACAACAAGCAAAGCCTGAACCGTTCCCTGGGTAAATCACTCCCATACCTGCCCCTGCCCATTCTTAACACTCAGATGGATTTACAGCACGATGGAGGCAAAGGCAGGTTCTTGCAACAATTATTTGATTTTCCTTTCCTCTTTTATATTGTCAGTTTCTTCTCACATCTCTGTGAGGGGCCCAGGTATGTGACTTCAGTATCCAGGCTCGTGGAGTCTCACATTTGGTCCAGTTTTCCAAATGCCAATGCTATTCTCTGCCTGGACCGGAAGCTTCATTTCTTAGTCATTTTGTTTGGATCTGGCCCAGAACACAAGCCTATTTTTCCTGCCTGCCTTTGAGAGCATCAATGCGAGGCAGCCTGAGAACGGCATAAGCAAAGACCTATAGCCCTGCACACCACTTCTGTGCTCTGTCTGGTGCCTTGGAAACCCTGAATTAGTCACAGCTGCAAGCTGGTTCCTTCAGAGGAGAGTGCCCATTTGGTATTGTGATTCCTAGTGTGGTAATACACTAAAAATCCTCCTGTGGCCAGTCTGCCTCAGGACAGGTGAGATGGGATTTAAACAAGCGGAGGATCTAGTCCAGCTCAGAGGAGAGAGATCACCCCGAGGAGAAAGTCTCCCGCTAAGAAGGCCCCTGCTTTCTCGTGCTTGCCTTGGTGAGGATCATCCCAACCACTTCACTCAGCTTCATTCACTTCCTGACAGGAAGGTTGCATGATGGGAAGGCAGGACAGGGGCAGGCCAAACACATTCCCTAGGACTTGATGCTTTTTTTTCTTATTTGGAAAACTTTATTGGTCCCTTTTCATGTATTTCAAGCATAGAACATTATATAGGACCACAACCTGGCTAACCATGTATTGATGTGGCATGTAGGAAAACACTATACAATGCTGTGGTTAGTATCTTCCAAATCAATTCTTATTTGTGCTCTGGGGATCTCAAACTACTTTTGGACACTGGCTGTATACACAGAGGTCTTTTTCTTTTCTTTTCTTTTCTTTTCTTTTCTTTTCTTTTCTTTTCTTTTCTTTTTTGCGACAAGCAGGAGGAAACTTTAAGAATGATTGGTTTCCCCTGAGTGGGATTCGAGAGTCATGCTGCATTCTCTTCCTCGAACCAAATTCCGGCCATGAAGAAGACTGTAACCTGTACAGAGGAAGTGAACCGGGATCTCCATCTGTCCTCTGCTGAACTGGAAGAACAAAGGGAATCGTTCAAAGGCTTGGGTTTCCCAGTCACCGTGGAGGGGGAAGGAATAGGTTGTCGTCTCCATTATCACTGTCAAAGGGTGTTTCCTCCCAGCCAGGCTGATAAAAAAGGAAAAAGCTGAAGAACGGTCTCATCTGCATGGATCAGGCAAGCACAGAGACTGTTTAAAAGCTGGGTAAAACCAAGTTTAGGTTTCAAAACATTCTTTTCCTCTGGACTTTTGGGGGAGGGTAGGATTACTTTACACAGATATCTTAGCGCTAACATATTATCCTAACCGGAAACGTGCAGCTGTTGTGAGTTTGCTCAGCGTGGTGTCTTATTTTCTGTCCAGCACCACTGTGCTGCGACCCTCCCCAGAGAGCAGCCATGCCTGCTAGTGACTGGCAAGAGAAAGACAGTAGGAAGGAGCCAGTGGCCTTCTCTCTCCCTCTCCTTCCCTCTCCAAGCAACCAGTGTCGTCTGGCAATGCAGCTAGGTGCAGAATCTAATGAAGTTAAACATTGTAGCCTATCCGGGCTGGGGCTGACCTAGCCATGCCCAGTTCTACAGAGCTGGGATGAGATGAGCTGAGATGCAAGATCTTAAGTCTATAGCTTGTCCTTTCCCCTCATGTGTGAAGGAGTCAATTTCCTCTAGGGAAAGACCTCACTTTTCATCATTTGAGAAGGAATTCGAGAGCATGGAAATGTCCTAATTTGCTATTTGTGCATCAGCATAATGAGCCCCATTGAGGTCCTATGGGAAAAATCCCAAAGCACACTGTGTTTCTTATCTGCAGGTCTTTAGCCATGTCAGGCTGTAATGTTGTATTTCTCTCAGAAGGACAAAGAATTTCATTTCTAGGCCCTTTGTCCTTCCTTCTTTACACACACACACACACACACACACACACACACACACACCACGTGCAAACATGTACAAAAACCATGTGTTCACATACATGCAAAACAACTTCTTGCACATCACATGCAAAACTGCTGCTGTGTCAGTAGATGCCTGCTTCTGTGTTACTCAGATTCTTTTCTAGAAAGGAATTAAATGTAAAAGGCCTTCTTTATCTCAAAACAAAACAAAACAAAAACCTCAAAACACACACAAAAAAAAAATACCCCTTTTTACTTTTCCTTTATTCTGACCTTGATCACAAAACTAGTGCCCCACCTTTCTCCTCAGAGTGTCTGAGGCAGCTGTACCTCAGTTTGACTCTTCCTGACTCAGTTTCCCCAGAGTTGAATAAGGCAGGAATTGGAGCGCTCAGGGAGACTGCCCAGGTCCAGGGTTAGAGGTCCACTGCACACCCAGCGCTGTCAGAAGCAAGTCCCTTCTGTCTTATGAACTGAGACATCAGCCTCTCCTCAACCTGTTCTGAAAAGCCTGCACTTTCTCTAAGCCTCCTCTTCCTGTTACTTTCAGTATATTCTGCCAGCGAAACCATTGCCTCTGTCCTTAAAAATATACTTAGACGCTAGCATGTCCTCCATCTCTATTTTGGGCAATTGTACTTCTAACATTAACCTAGATCCCCCCTCCCCAATTCTTCCTTAAATACTTTCTCTTCAGCATCCAACCACTGGCTTTCTGCTCAGTGTCCAAATGACTTCTAAAGCATTATGTCAGGCCCTGTCACTTCTCTGCTCAGAATCGCCCTATGGCTTCCTATCCCATTTAGAGTCAGAGTCAAAACTGACCACTCCAAAAGGCCTGCATCACCCTCGCCCTCCTGGGCCTGCCTTCCCATACCCAACTCTCTAGGGCATCCTTCCCTGACAACTTCTGCAACACACACTCCATCACTCAGTCTTAGGCCTTCACACTCAGTCTCTGTTTTCACAACTCATCTTTTCTGGCTAAGAACGTCTACTTGTCTACTTGGGTCTCTAGGTCCCCTGGGTCGGGATGCCCTCTCTGAACACACCCAGCCCTTCCTCAGCTCCTTGGCATTGAACTCCATAGTACATTGTGGGGCATTTTTCGCTGATGCAATGTCTGGTCCATAAGAAGTAAGTCACCTGAAAGCTGAGACATTTTGCGTACTTGTTTGCTTGTTTGTTTTAACCACTTGTATCTATTAGTGTCTTCATCAGTGCCTTGGGTAGCACTTGGTATATTGACATCTCCCTAAAACATTTCCTGAATGGAACCTGATGCACAGGCTTCAGGATACAGGCTGCGGAGTGCTAAGCCACGGGCAAGCTGAGCTTTGTAATGCCTGCTAGAGAATCATAACACGCTTTCAGAGTTGGAGATTTCTTACAGAAGAGTTATGAAGCAATGAGCTTGTATTGGTATCAAAAATAGAGGTCATCTTAGAGACTGGAATTTGCTGTGTAATATTGATACAGACACTGGGGTCTTCTGCCCCCGGCTGTGATCTGCTCTAACCTTACATTCCATAGACACACTGAGATTATTTTGGAAAAGGACATCAGAATTAAAGGCAGAATCAATAAGATGCAATTGTTTCGATGGGCACTGAGACTAATAAGCATCCACTCCCTATCTGCCTGGTGTCTAGAGCTTCTAACCCTACAGCTGGAAATGTAAAGAAGAAGCATAGGACATCAAAGGCCAATTCCCCAAGTGAGCGAGAACTTCCCTTCTGTAGAACTTTACTGATGAGCCAATTCAAGACTTGGACAGAGAGTGGGCAGGGGAGATGCCATGCAAGCCTGAGGGCCTGAATTCAGAAAGCCAGGCGTGGCATGTTCACACACATGAACACACACACACACATATGAGAGAGAGAGAGAGAGAGAGAGAGAGAGAGAGAGAGAGAGAGAGAGAGAGAGAGAACTCTGCTCAGGTAAAGAAATCAGAAAAAGGTTTGTGTGTAGAATAAAGGTGACACAATTGGAGTTAGGGATACATCTGAGAAACGGAATGCTTGCCTGTCACCTCCGGCACTGTGAAGAAGCTCACTGAAAATGAAACCAGCACCTGAATTGACAGGAAAGCAGAGGAGACGAGGAGAATAGGAAAATGATAAGGAATGCAGTGAACGTGGCCTTCACCATCTCTGCTTTTTTTCTTTTTTTTCTTCTTTTTCCTTTTTCTTTCTTTCTTCCTTTCTTTCTTTCTTTCTTTCTTTCTTTCTTTCTTTCTTTTCTTTCTTTTTTTTTTTTAATAAGAATAGATGAAGTGGGCAGCATTAGGCTGCAGGCCTTCAGGGATGCTAACAGCTCCAGAATAGCAGTCCTGGAGGAAGGCGAACGCACACTATCATATAGGGAAGGATAGGGAAGGATGCTGCTTCTGTGCTTTCCTTACCCAGGGGTTCTAAAGCCATGCCAGGGCATAAACCCCCAACACAGCCGCTTTGCTCATGAATCCCTGTGCATTAGTCACTGGGGAGCTGTCTCCTCCTGTAGTGATGACCACTCAAGGCTGGATTTGGTCCTTCTGGCTCAAACCAAACAGAGGGTGAGGGAGCCTCAACAAGGTGAATGTGGCCTGATTCCCAGTGCTTGCTATGGTGTCCTGGGGGGCTGTCTTCAGGCTCCTCTCCACTCCCTCAGCACACACCCCCACCATTAGCGTATCCCATGGCAACGAGCAACATTTGAACATAAGAGAATATTATTCTGGCCTCACCACAGTCTTCTGCTCAGTGTCACTTGTTTCATTATTTACTTTTTAAATTTCAAGGAGTTCATGTCGTTTTAACTTACGAAAAATTTAAAGCAAGTCACCAAAACCTGTCTAGCATGAAAATATTTTTTGTATAATTAGAAATCAGGGCCAGAGGAAATATAAACTAGAACTGAAAGTCTAGCAGATGGAGGAAGTAAAATATTACTCATTATAGTGGTCTAAAGAGCTCTCCTAGTTCAGCAGTACTCCGGGCTTCTCGAGGATGTAGCAGTCAGAACAAAAAGAGAAACACAGCCAGTCCATGCTTCTCATGGCCACAAGCAGAAAATGCTCGAGTTCCTCAGGGGAAGCAAACCCTTTCCTGGAATTCAGATCTGTAAAAACTGCTCACAGAAGGCTTCACTCGGGAGCCATGAATAACTCACAGTGAGCTTGCCTCAAGCCACACCCCCCAATGGAGGCGGCATGGAACTGTTCCTGGTAAAAGACCTTTAAGGAAATCAACAGCACGCACTTACAACCAGTCTATCAGCAAGAGTGTAGAGACAGATTTGACCGTACGTATCTTTATCTTAATCTAAGAAGCCCACTTTGACTGTCTGGAAATTGAATGACACTGTTTCCTCAAACAGTCTTCTACATATACGAACTGATCAAAAGAATTAAACTTATTAGTCCAACTAGTTTATTAATTAAACTGCATTGTGCAGGACTCCCGGGTCTCCCTTGCTATTCTCGTGAGTTTTTAAGTTTATCTGCACTGCAGTGATAAGCAGGCATATCTTCTAGGTTTTTGTAAAGTGTTTCTGAGAGTGCTTCAGACTTTATGCTTTGCCTCACAAAGAACAACAGATCTGAGCATGTTTGGAAAAGTGGGAAGAGAAGTGAGAGGGCAGTTCATTATAATCAGAGTGAGCTGCTTGAGACTGTATCCTGCATCGTGCATTTTACTAAGACAGGGCGGCTTAGTCACCATGAGCTAGCCCTGAGCTAGCGAGACATGTGAATGTGACATGAAAATTGGATGGAGAAGGATTATTATAATCATACGCATAGGAAGAGTCAAAGGCTTGGAAACAGAAAATTATCAAAGCTTCTTAAAACCTCCAGTTAAAGCGTCTGGAATTTCAGGTCACAGCACATCTAGCTGGGTGTCCCCTTTAACCATCTTCCGCGTTCTACACGTCTCTGCATGGACTGTGTCGCCCATGCTCAGCTCGCTGTGTGAGTTCAGTGACACCCTGTGACAGTAGCCAAGAACTCACGGGAAGCACACTTGTCCAAGTTACCTGTGGGCCCACCTCCTTTCCTTAATCTTGTGAGGTGATTTTTAAATTCTACCAAAACTTTAAATATGTGGACGAAATATATAGACAAATATATGGACAAAAAGAACCTGAAGAATCTCACTAAGAGACCTAGAGTTGTAGCTAACCGGTTTGTCTCACCAACAACATAGGTAACGTGACCAGGAAGTGGTTATACTCTTGGTGGAGAACAAGCAGAGATTATGGAAAGCAGACAGCTGCAAGCAGGGCCTGAATCAGATGAAAATCCTCTTTTCTGCCTTTTGAGGAGTTTTTAGCCTTTGGCCTGATCTCCTCTGAACGCACTGCGTATGCAAAATCTGCTGTTAAATACTTAAAAAAAGAAAAATGAAAAAATAGCAAGGTGAATTCATTTGGCACAGCTTTAAGAATAAGGAACCTTGAATTCCATGTTTCAGACACCCATTTCCCCACGATTAATCGGAGCTCTGTATGCTCTCACAATCAGAGATACACCACTTTAGAAGAAAAAAACAGTTTGACAGACACCCACAAATCGATAAAACACGATTACAAACAGGCATGTTGGCACACACCTGTAACCTTACTGTCTGGGAGACCAAGTAACTAGGATCGTGAGTAACAGCCTGAACGACTTAGCCGGATCTTTTCTACTGATCTGTGAACAATTCAACACACTTTGCAGTGGCAGACACACCCCACACCGTGCTGGGCGACACACCTCCGGTGTCCACCCGGGCCCACCTACCCGCTTGCTGTTCTCTTCCTCTTGAGCCTTCCTGAACTCGTGCTCAAAGGAGCAGTCCAGCTCGCTGAAGAGACCCACCTCTTCACAGTTCTTCAGGAATCTTGTGGGCGTCGGAGTCTGATCTGAAAGCAGAGGCCAGAGATCAATAACAGAAAATTTCCTCAAATGCATTGTAAATAGAACCAAACTCCTTTGTACTCTCCCATCATCTTAACAGGATGCTCAACAGCTGCCGACAATCTCCCAGCCCTTTAACCACAATTGCCATGTGGAAGGAAAAAAGCATTGAGAAGAAGAGAGCCACTGGGAAGAAGAGAGGACTTCCCAGCCCTCCTGACCACACCCGCACCCTCACCCCTGGACAACAGTAAACATTATTCTTATCCTCCATATCTGGAGTCAATATCATCTGGATAGACATCACCATGTGAATGGGAACGAGCCTTTTTATTTTAAGTGGTAAAAAAATAACTTAGCTAAAATCAACTCCGAAGTTGTTCTGTCTATGCCACTCTCAAACTTGACTTTAGGAGTCTGGTAAGAGAATGAGAGTATATTTTTATAGAAAACAAAAAGAAACAAACAGGCCCGCTAATTTCTCCTTCTTAATGCAAAAAAAGTAGCTCAGCAATTTTATCGCCTGAGAACCAGAGACGGATGATAAGGGGTTCCAAGTCAAACACGTTCAGCTTCCATCTTTTATAAAATATATCATTATTGATTTTATTTTCCTGTGCTGTAGCCAAAGGAATGTCCTGCAAATACCCTCTAAAAGGAAAGGAATTTCTTTCATAGTCTGGACTGTCTACAGAGCTTACTCTTTAGGAAACTGGAGGAGCTGAAGCCATGATCTGTGGATGCAATATTTGCAGTCTATGTAACATTTCACATCCATGTACTCACAAGACCCTAGAGAGTAAGTAAGATAGAATTACAAGTTTGTAGTCCCCAAACAGACCCTCTTCCTTCAGATTAGGTAGACTTGGCATGAATAGCACTGAGCAGAATTCTTTTCCCAACGTAGAAGATGCAAGAAACAGAAGAACCTAGATATCACACACACACACACACACACACACACACACACACACACACACACACACACAGTACATGTGCATGAACACATGCAAAGGAGAAAAATTGAGAGTCAGCGAGATTCAGGTTCTTGTTAAGGTTTCCCTAGTCTCTTCCACGGTGTGCTTATATTATCCCCCTGACAAACATGAGACTGGGTGTGGCTTTCGTCCAGCTGGATCTGTGCACTGCCTTCAGGTCACTTTTTGAGGTACTGTCACCACTCATCCAAAGAGTTCCCTTATACCGAAACTCAGTGCCAGGCCCGCACTCTACAAATTACTGGATCCCTCAAATCAGGACTCTGCTTACTTTTCTACAGCATGTAGAGCAGTGAATCCCAATCAATTGAGATTCATTGACTATATTCCTAGCCACAAAGCAGGTGGCTGATTGCCTGCCCTCCTCCATAGACTCAGCCCTTCAAAAGCAGCATGCCTTAAATATAAGAAAGGGGCATTCAGTACCTCAGGGGCTGGCATGGACTCCCAAAAAGCAAAGTCCCACTGGGGTTCTTTCCCCTTTCTTAACCTCAAGATTCAAGATCTGAGTTCTCTACTACAGATGACTGTCAATCAAGCCTTATCTAAGTTATGCAAAGCCTAGGCACATGACTTTCTTACCACATTAAGGCACATTAAGTTACCATGATGCACACATAGACACCGATGGACCTCTCATGTTCATATAACCATGGTGAAATTATATTAAGCAACATAGCAACACACACACACACACATATATATATATATATATATATATATATATATATATATATATATATATATATATATATTCAAGACAGGGTTTCTCTGTATAGCTCTGGCTGTCCTGGAACTCACTTTGTAGACCAGGCTGGCCTCGAACTCAGAAATCCACCTGCCTCTGCCTCCCAAGTGCTGGGATTAAAGGCAGCATATTTATGCAGGACTCTGCAGTTCACAGGCAGTTTCACCCAGATTGCCTCACAGGTGTCTATAAATAGGGTAGACACTATTCTGGGAATGAAGAACTAGTCTTCCTGAACAAGACCTCAATACCTACAACCATCTCACTAAAAATCTTCTATCACCTTCAGACAGGATCTCCTTTTAACTTGAACCCAGTGTTTTGCCTTTTGAGGAAAAAGGGCTTAGGAATGTGTGTGTGTGTGTGTGTGTGTGTGTGTGTGTGTGTGTGTGTGTATGTGTGTATGTGTGTGTAAAACAATTTGGACAATATTACAATCTAGAGGTCCATATTTGGAAAATAGCATGATTTAGAGGACATTAAATACTTTTCCTGGATTGCATCTTCCTTATCTTTCAAATAAGTTTCTAAAGGTTAAGGATTCTATGTCTTCTAAACTCAGCTTCAAAAGCCACTGCCCACAAACGCAAGCAGTATATGACTATTGAAAGGAGAGTCAGAGGCAACCACCAGGAACTAGTAATTGGGACAGAAATGAGACCCAGAGCAACATATAGGACTTCTGAATCGGGCGTGTAAATAGGGAAATGAAGTTTAAGAAGAGGGAGACGTGTGCTTTGTCTGCTGGGCTCAGATTCCTCCACAGGGCATCTCTTCCTGAGCCTGAACCTGAGCATTTCCCGCCCATCTCGGTAATATTCACAGAAACCCTGCTAGGCAAAATTACTTTACCTGTCCTCTTTATGAAGAAGTAAACTTTTGTCCCAGACCTGATGTGTAAGTTGAGTCCATAATTTTATTGGTAATTAATCATTTTATTAATTCCTGGCTTTTTTGATATACAGCCATCTTTGGAACCCTGCATACCCTTTATACAGTGCCCTGCATCTGAAGCCTCCCTTCTTTGTCAGGCACTAAGAGTGTTTCGGAGGAAACACCCTGCCACTTGTCCTCCCAGGAGTTCCTTTCACCAGGTCTTGCTTTCCCCCCTACTCCTCCACGCTTCTTTTGGGAGGTGAAAGCCTGAGGTTGAGGGTCACAGTCAAGTGCATGAATCAGTCAGCTACAGCATTGGCAACAGAAATACCTCGAATAAGAGCAGACAGAGCTCTTTTGGTAAATAACGGCTTAGATGAGACCACACCTTGAAGACCTATAAGAACTAGTTTCAATAGAAAAATGAACTGAGGTAAGTATTTAAGGTTACACCAGCAGTATCCTTGAGATGGCCTGTGACATTAAGCACAAGTGATCTAAGAGGGGACAGGCTCCAAACAAAGCTAAGAGATTTTTTTTTTAATTTCTCTTCTACTCTGAAGCAAAGGATCTTCAGGTACCACAGCACACCTACACACAAAGGAGGTGGCAGTGGGAATGGCACCACCCATCTTCTGGGCCTCCTTACCAATAAATGCAAAAGCCATGGAATTACTAGGCCCGTGCATAGCATAGGCAGGGCTTCCCTCCTCTGAATCTGATGGTCCAGAGGCAGATACTTGAGTTGTTACCAAGTGTGATTCTCTTTGCTGAATGATACCCAAATGCCTATATTCTCTTTTAAAATGTGTAAGACATGCTGTTCCTAAGTTTTGATTCATCTTGTTGAATGAGGTACTCTTTCCAGTTACAACAGAAACCAGCAAGCACAACCTCACTTCCATTTAACATTTATTGGACTGAATGCAGGATCTCTAGTCATCTTTGATCTCTTATCCTTCCAGGTCCAAGTAAGCCAGGCAACGTGCGAATGCTCAAAGGAGGAATAGCCCAACCTTTCAGTGGCTTAAGACAGGAAGGCAGAAAAGTTCCACTGCCATGAATGCTTTTGTCAACTAATTATTTTGCCCTGAATCCCTTAGTGAGTAAAAACCATAGCTATAAATTAAATGCTTGTAATCCTCTCCTCATTTAGATCCAAGAACATTAGTCAGCCATAGCCGCGGTGACTTCTGTGTCCTGGCTGCGAACGGCCGTGCTTTCCTGGTGAATAATCCGGTGCATTCGGTCAGTGGAGACAAGCAACCCTCGGGATGTACTGGGGCTGGTTTTGGGGGGAACTGAGCTGAGCACTGAAGACTTTAGGCTTGTCTTTCATTAGGCACTTCAGCAAAGAACACCCAATTAAGAGACAGGATAACCTCTGACCTTTTGAACTTACACTTCACCCATGCTAAAAGTTTTCCAAGATAACCACTCTCATCACCTGAATGGATGCTGCATAAACACCTGCGGTTTAGGCTTAAAGGGCACCCAGGGTTCCGGGGAGCCTCAAAGCCTCCAAGGCAAAGGCAAGAAGAAAACGTTGATCACTTCTTTTACTGTCCTACCTGCCTCCAGGGAGAATAAAATCCTGCTGTTTGCTGCATGCAACAAGGACAGATCTGGAAAGAGCTGAGCTAAACCAGCCAGGCACCCAACAGTAAAGACACACTTGCATGCATTATATAAAAGTTAATTTTATATAAGAAGAGAATAGAACACTCGACACCACAGGCTGAGGAGGGTGGGGCAGAGAGGGGTAAGGGATAGTTACTGGCTTATGGCTGGGTGGGACCAATAGAGTCTAATTCACTGCACAATAGGATAACTATGGCTGTCAATAACTGTTTACTATGTAACAGCCTTAGAATATTCTCAACACAAAGCAAGCATAAATGTTCAATGTAATTGGTCAATCAACTGCCCTAATCTGATCAATACATAACAGGTACATGCACTGGAATGTCACACAGTACCATATAAATATGTGTAATTTGCATGTATCCATGAGATGTTTTCAATTAAGGTTTTAAATGTTAACACCAGAGAAGAGAAACTATTTTTTTCTCTTTGCAGTTTATCATGTTCTAGTTTCTGGATCCTTTGTTGAATGTTTCTTGAGAAAGGGGCATCTCCTCACTGAGCCTCCATCCCTGCAACTGAGAGCCAAAGGAGCCTTGCAACATTAACACCATGCTGTTTACCTTACAAGGAAAGACTTTAAAGAGTTGGCCTCGAGATCTAGACCAGTTACATGAGGAAATTCTGTAAACTTTATCAGGGACAGATGATAAGTAAGTACACACCTAACACTGTTTTTGAACGCAGTTCTCAAGTTCCCGTAAGGAGCTGGAGAGAGAGATCTGTCAGTAAAGCACTTCCGTTGTAAGCACGAGGACATAAATTCCATCTTTTGCACCCCGTAAAAAGCCGGGCATGGTGGTGCATGCTTGGAATCCCAACCTTGGGAAGGCAAAACCAAGTAGATGCTGGAGGCTGCTGGCCAGCCAGCAGAGCTTACTTGGTAATTTCCTAGCAAATGATGTACTATTCCTCAGGGGGGAAAAAAAGAAAAAGAAAAAGAAAAATGTACCGACTTTTCCTATTGCTTGAGAAATGATACCTGAGGTTGTCCTCTGTCCTCCATACGTACATACACACACTAGACAAATTTTCATTCTCTATCTTTCTGTCTGTCTTTGTCTCTCTTTATCTCTCTACTTGTATCTGTTTCTATCTCTTTCTGTCTCTCTGTCTCTGTCTTCTCTGTCTCTGTCTGTCTGTCTGTCTCTCTTTCAGTTCCCATCAGTTTATAGTCATGACATGCATCATCCCCAGTGAGTTTGATCACTCCAAGGTGGTCCTAGACAGCACACACAAAGCTAAATTCACAAGCCTGATAAAAGCTGTTACCTCACTTGGTTCCCAAGTTGTGTTTAAGTCATGTACCTGTCTGCTTCATTTCCTCAACCATTCAAAACAAGAGAAACAATCAATTGAAAAAAGGATATGCAGAGGACAGGAGAGAAAGCATGTGTGAAATAAGGGTGTTGGTCCTGAGAGACACTTTCTCCTTGACTTGGGTCCTCACACAGTCCCATGTTACCACCTATGATCTTGCTAAAGGACTAGGTTATGCCAAGCAATTTTACATCATTTAATATCAAACTGTTAGTGATCACCAATATATGAAGGTATCAGCACCCACGTGTGATGTACATATATATATATGTATATATGTATATATATGTATACACACACACAAATGGTTAAGGTCTCTATAGCTAGTTTGAATTTATGACCATTAGAGTCAGGAATTTTTTAAAAATAATATGTCATAATTATTTTTACAATACAATACAGCTTGGTAGAATTCTCCAAGAAAGTGGCTTAGAGGGATCAAGAGATGGCTCAAAGATTGAAAGCACTGGTTACTCTTCCAGAGGACCCAGGTTCAATTCCCAGAACCTACATTGTGTCTCACAATCATCCATGAATCCAATTTCAGGGATCCGAGGCCCTCTGCTGGCATCCAAGCACAGCAGGCCTATATATGTTGAATAGACACACATGCAAAGTAAACATCTATGTACATAAAAATAAACAAAATTTTAAAAAGAAGGTGGCTCAAATCAGTAGCAAAAACATTACAATTATATCTCTTTTAGTAAGAACTAAGGTTGAAAGCTAAGGCAATTTTATGTATGTTTTTATATTTTTATAATCACATTTCTCTCTTGAAGTTTCATCAATGTTTTTATTAAAAAATTTTTAGCTTAGCTCCTGTCTGCCTTTTAATGAAGATATACTTAGAAGAGTTTACATTAAATGAACTTTCAGATTTATATTCTTTATAGAAGCAATGGCCAGGAACATCTGACAGAATTGTATAAAATTCAACAAGGCTTCTTCCTGGCAATTGGAGTGCCTCTGAATGTGACTACACAAGAGCCGAGCACCCTATCGTCAACATGGACATTGTTGTCTTGTCTCCTTCCCCAGGGACAGTGCCATCACAAAGCAGCCAGGGGGTACCTGGCTTTAGACAGTATTCGTAGGTGGCATACATAAAGAATCATTCTGGCTGGGGTGATTCTCTGCAGAGATGAAATCTCGTCATCCTCTTGATTCATTTACTGGCAACACGAAGAACTGGTAGACCAGATGGCCTTGCCATTGCCTATGAGTCAATGGGAAACCCTGCTGATGAGGGCTTCTCCTGCAGCCCATGCTCATTTGTTCTATATGGCTTTGAAGTTGACTTAACCTAAACAAGTACATCTTCCAGACAGATTCAGCAACAGTCGTGGACCCCAAGTTCTCAAAAGCAACCGGGCCATAAGTTCACTTTGCTTTGAGGTACTGAGCTGGCACAAGGGTTACTTACATCATTACATCACGAATCTGCCAGCTGAGGGTATAGAAGATATGAGGTGATTTTATTACCATAATGTGCCCTAAATGGAGGAAGCCAAAGCCCCATATTTCCACTTGTCCTTAATTATATAAGTTTTCATATATGTTTTGTTCAAAGGGGCCTGCTTCCAGGTTAAACATAACATGAGTGAGTTTTTCTTATAAAAAAAATAAAATTCTGCAGAACAAGGCCTCAATTCATTCGTGTGAATGATTCAAAAGTCTGTATGTCTTGGCCAGATAGAAAGAGAGATGAGAAACTAAGAGCCTCCACAAATGCCCAAAGCCACCAGTCTCCTCCTGACCACAGTGAATGAGACAGCATGACTTTCGAACACGTCTCTGTGCCCCTTGAATCATTCATATGCTAGCACCTCCTACACTTTCACTACTTATGCCACTGGAAGGCTCAGGGCTACACTGCCCATAGAAGAAAAGGCAGTCCCTAGACTGACAAAATTTAGCTTAAGGTAGAACCAGAACTTAGCACATAACTCATAGTCTAGATGTACAGCAAGAAAACAACAAAGAATTTTAATAACTGCTCGTTTGGCCATCTCATCATATGGAAGAAGGGGCATGAGAGTTAAAGAACACAGTGTTTATACACATAAGGTACAGTGGCAAGCATAGGGCAAGGCAATATACTGGCTGTCACTAACATTGTGCTGTCTTCTGGCACAGGCCGTCCTTGCCAGCTGGTGTGCCATAAAGTTTCATTTCACCCACGTAGTGAGAAATTACTAATACTTTTATGTGTATTTGCCTTTATGTGAATTTGCATGTGTTGGATTTGCTACTCTGCCATGTGTGAGTGTGTGTGTGTGTGTGGTTTATTTCCACACTTACTTTCTCTGACACTTTTTAAAAATCTCAGCTCATTTTAAAGGTGATTTGAAGTGATATGGCATCTTCCCTTCGACAAACTCCAGAAATTTCCCATGGATAATTGAATAGAGTTTTCCTCAAAGAGCCATGAGCAATGATATGGGGCTCTTTGGATAATCACGGTCAACTCTTTACAGGCAAATCTTCCATTTCATTAAATCACATTCTTTCTTTCCAGTAAGAATTGGGTTGCAAGTCTACATTTAAGTGCTAGGCCCTGATTCTAGACTCTTTCCAGAGAAGCAGTTGAGTCTCCAACGACTATGTCATCATTTACACCAGTAGTGCAGAGAGTCTGGGGAGGAAGATGAGAAGAGGAAGCCAGTTTTGAGTTCTCTGCTATGTCGCCACTCCAGGCACAGCTGGCTGTGTCACATCTGTCCTTAGCTTCGAATCCCCAGCACTGGGATTACAAACATGAACCGTACCTCATACATCGCCACCATATTTTGAAGGCAGGAAAAGAGACTTACAGGCATATACCATTAGTTATCAAGTCTTGGCACAAAGACTAAGGCTTGTCTTGGTCACCCACCTTCAGGTGGCCTGATGGACATTTTCTGTCACATTGCCAAACTTGACAGCACTTGTCACTAAGCACTCTTCCCTTCCTTGCTTATGTAGGTTGTTTAGTGGTTGAGTATCATCTCTTTTCCTCTATATCCCACTTGAGTATGGTAAGCACCACGTATTATGTGTCTACCCGCGGGCGCTGAAGGTTTTGATAAACACTCAATAGGTGTTGAATGAATGAGGAGGTAGTGGACGTGGGCCATTTGTAGTCTCTCTCCTCATACCTGGGCTGTGTCTGTCTTAACTTCATTCACTGTGTCACAGTGTCTAGTCATGAGGTTGCTAGGCATTTGAGAGCCTGTTGCCATATGGGTTTCTCTCAGGCTTGCCACTCAAGGGGTAGGCTTAACCTTTGGGGAAGATCCATGACAGTCACCAACTTCATCTTCCACACATGCATGCAGCAACATCTATCATCTTACACACATGTATGCTTATGAAGTCCTACCTAGGAGGGCAGCCCTGACCCATTGTCCCCACAGGAAACATTGAACTTACAAGCCCCGAGATTTATGGAAGAAAGATATGAAGTGGACACATGCACTCTAGAAGATCATTTTTATTCTTCCCCCAATCTCCAGTTCCAGTTACCTAAATGATAGCGCTCTCTCTCTCTCTTTCTCTCTCTCTCTCTCTTTCTCTCTCTCTCTCTCTCTCTCTGTGTCTGTCTGTCTGTCTGTCTGTCTGTCTGTCTGTCTGTCTGTGTCTCCCCCTGGCTATAAATAATATACCTTGCACTTCAATTCCCATTCTAGTTTTTGTTGGATTTTCCATTTATAGAACCTTGGAACCCTGTAAAAATAATATCATGCTGGAGGTGCTTCACAGATAAGATGAGAACTCACTAATGCCCAATAGCAGTCCAATTAAAATAGCCCCACATGCTGTCCTCTTCATCTCTGCTAAAATTTGACTGGGATTTTCAATTGGAATGAATCTGCATATATAACAACCTATAATTTTGTTATTTTTACGTGACAGGAAACTGCATTCTACAGACTCTCCCCCCAAAGTGCACTTAATACCTTCTGTGTCTTGGAGCTACAGAGGTGGCTCAGCAGTTAGGAGCACTTGATGCTGTTGCAGGAGACCAGGATTCAGTTCCAGGCCCTCAGACAGCAACTCACAACCATCTGTAACTCTAGTTTCTGTGGAATACAGTATCCTCTTCTGACCTCCATGGGCACTAGGCATACACACATACATACACACACACACACACACACACACACACACACAGGCAAAACACTTTTTCTCTATTAAAACTTTCCTTGTCGTGAAGTTATATTTCATTTGAACAAGGACGACTGAAAGTGACCACCATCACCCTTAGATTCTGAAACTGTGCCATACAGAAGAGTTAAGAATGAGAGGCCCACAGCAGGAGAGGCTATGTGTGTCTTTTTGCCCTCATAACCCAGCACCCTACCCTATTCATCTGCCCAATTAGAGTGAAAAATAGAGTCTATGTTCATACTCCATCCAGAAGAGCAGACTCATTTAAATACATGCACTCACTCTCTATGACATGGCAAGGATCAGTGACAGTCAGTTTTTGTACTCAAACCTAGCTGGGGCTTTGGCCATGCTAGGCAAGCATTCTGGCACTGAGCTAGGAACCCAGCTCTGGAACTGTGAAATTTGCAAACAGTGAAGAATGTAGTGACGCTATAGAGACTAACAAGACATCCTGATACTAGCCACACAAATGCACAGCTAACAGGATTCATCTTCATACAATAGGTTAAGTCTCACTTCATCTGAAATGAAAATTTTTTGCAATTAAATACTGTTTGAAAAATGGATCAAGAAGAATTTGGAGAGTTTTGTTTGATGTTCATTTACTATTTGATTTATATCATCATGTGGGACACTAAATAGATGTAAGGCAAATAATACTGACCTGAACAAATTTTAGTGGCAAAGGAAGTTTTAATGTGTTGAAACAAATCAAGATATAGATGTGTAAAATCTCCATTCAAATTTGTAATCATAAATATGTTCAAGCCTTAATCATAGAAATTTATATTTTTGGTAAATAGACAATTTAGTCACTTCTTGGAACAAAACCAGTGAAGTCCAAATATCCAACAGAAAGGCTAATTCAATTCAGTGTGGACAGCCCTGGAATGCAACACACAGCCAACATTAACTCTCTAGATATTAAAACATTCTATCTGGACTGGACAGCTCTCTATTCTAGAAAGCCCCACAGAACTCTGAACATGCAGAGTGAGAAATAGGCTCTGAAATTGAGCACTTCGCTGGAATATGAAATCATTTCATATTAACTTCAACACAAACAAAAGGAAGCAGATAAGATGCACCATTGCCTTCATCATGCTGTCTTCTCTGTGTTTCTTGCTCTCTTCATATTTTTTCCTAATACATTTCACATAATAAAATTAGGTTCTACACTCCCAACTGCTTTTCACCTGGCCCTGCTCAGGGTTTGCAGTAAGGGCCACAAACTAACAAAGGTCCAGGAGAAACAATGTTTGGGGCAGTAGAGGAAAAAGGGCCTTACCCCATTGTTCATGTGGTCACAGGTTTCTGGCTGCTGTTGTACAGATGTTTAGATGAGACATTTTGTAGAGCCAGGCTAGCCTGCCTGAAAGACTGCTTACACTACTGCTTACTGCTGGAGCCACAGATCCTACACACTCACTCTCTGGAATACCCCTCCTGCCCCTTTACACAACCCACTCTAGGTAACCAGTTTAAGAATTCAAGGAATGGCCCATAGGTTTAAATATTGAGAATTGGGTTTAAATATTGGCTGCTTCTGCACTCATGATTACTTCTGAAATACAAAAGTTGGACAGTCTGCACCTTGACAGACCAGGAAGTGACATAAGACAGGGCATCCATTGGAGCCTTCTATGGTTCTCATCACCTTCTTATAGGACTTTCTGCACCTCTTGAAACTCACAAAAAGCTGCACCAGTCCTGAATAACAGTTAGTTTATTCAAAAGAAGAGAAAAGTGGAAGGTAGAGGTGGGAAGTGACAGAGAAAAGGCAGAGGGTCCCTTTGAGCTGGTCTCCTGAGCTCAGACTACCGGCCCCATGATCAGACCTCTCTAGTAGATTGTGAAGCTGTGATGGCTCAAATACATCTGCTCATATGTCTAACCTGGCCCCGCCTGACTCAGAGGGTGGTGGCCCAGTCTACCAGCTGGAGCACTGAAGATCAGGGACCATCAGCACCACCCTGTTTGGTGATTCTAGGATAGCCTCTTTAATTTATTGCATGCTTCATGGTAACACAGTGGCAATTTACATAAGATTGAGTAATAATGGCAAAAAAATAACTCCCTAGTAAATTTAAGTGCAACAAAAGTACTAGGTCATATGACCTGTGGGTGTCTCTTCTGATGTCTATCACAATTCAGGCATAGGGGTGTCATCTCCTCCTGAATGTCACTGAGACAGGGTTATGGGTCAAATAGTTCATGTGAGAAGGCAATGACCTGATCATCTTGCTCACGTCTGTGAAGCACTCGGACCTCCTTCCATTGGCCCCTCACATTTAGTTAGTGAAATATGCTGAAGAGATACAATCATTCCCATTTGATGGAGGAAGAAACTTAGACCTTGAAAGGTTCAATTATTTGTTCAAGGTCACATAGCCAAGGCAGAGCCCAGCTTAGCTTTCAAGTTCCTCATCCCTCTATCTTTACTTTTTCATTTCCCCTTTAAGACAGGAAGATGTGTGGATTAGTTGATGGACTAAGTATTATTCATTTTGCTCCCAATCACTGAGCAGGTTTCTATGTACCATCTCATTTAATTGCCCACTTAAGAGACAAGTGGTATTTCTTAAGGAAACACTCCCTGAGCATCCTCCGTGCTCCTTCTGCTTAGGCTGCGTGGCACTGGCTCCCTACAACATTAATTCGATTTAATTAATAATTAATTTGATTTAAATATTAATTTATCATTAATCACTATATCACAAATGAGCCTTGATTTTAGCCATATGTTCACAGGGAAGACTACCCTGATATCCATGAAGGCAGGAAATCGATTAATCCATGTAACTGCAGAACAGTGCATTGCAGAGGTCCAGCGCACATTGTTACCTGTGAGGCTAACTTTGAAAAAAAACATGGAGCCAAGTTTAACGCAACATATAAAACGAGAAGTTATATCAGGTATGGCAAGCCATGCCTGTAATCACAGCACCAAGTCAGTAGTAGCAGAAAGATTCAGAGTTGTGATGCTCCAAACCTTCCTTGCCTGATGCTTTCTTACCTGACAGCATATTGTCTGTCTTTATTGAAGGGAACTTCAAAGTCATCTCGTGCTTGTGCCTATGAATCATCAGATGGTCCTCTGTTGGGAAACGCTGTCAGGTGAATAGAGAGAGGAACAGGAGACATTCAGTTTGCAGCACATACTTAACATCAAAGAGAAAAAGACATTCAGAATAAAAAAAAGAGAGAGAGACTTAAAAAAAATCGGTTCTGAAAAAAAATATTATCATATGAGTAAAGTTCCATGCTGATTTACAGTTGTGCGCTGGGTATGGGAGGGGATTCCTCGCAACTACCCACAGCTATGTACACTATCACGTCCATATGTTTGCAAAAGGCTTGCCCATGTGGCAAAGGGCTACTGGTAAGTGCTCTCTGCCTCTAGTCACCCCAGAGTTCCTCACACCTTCCCCCCAGACCTTCCCCAAAGTCCTCTGCTTCTTGTGTAAGCCCAGCTGCACTGACTAATCAGGCAATCACAGAATCCATGTGTTTCTTGAAAACTAGAGGTTTCCATCTGGCGGTTGGGGGAGGAGAACTTTTCAAGTTCAACGAATTTGAACTCTGTCTTATCTTTTGCTAAATAATGAAACAGAAAATGCAAAAAAGCCCCGTTGACGGTACTGAAACAACACACACTCCAAGGACACAGTGTGCCCTGGTGCCTGCCCCTGATAGGAGGCTTCTTAAGGAAATATAGCAGAAAAGAAAGGAATACTTCTCATGGCCCCAACATGTGACTAATGGCAGCAGAGAATATAACGTCCAACACGAGGAAATGGATGGAAATCTGGGCAGCACTGGGAACAGGCGAAGCCATGTGGAACTTTCTATAATGGTAACTGCTTTACATAATAGTATAAAATTAAGTCAGGGGCATGGTAAGTATGCTAGACACTATCTACAGATTAACCAAAAATAAGAGAAACGCATGACATCGTAAGAATTTTGATTTATGTCAGACTTTGGAAAAGAATTCCATGCCATGCTTAATTTTTTAAATATATCTACTAATGTATACGGGATGATGTCTTTACGGTATGTTTCTGTTTATGAAAGCCTAGTCCCCATATTATCTGCTTTATTTTAATTATACACATGATTTTACAGTACCATGACAAATTATTTGGGGTGTTCTATACTGTGCAGACTGTAGTCAATCTGTATTTATCTGAAATTTTCAGGGAATGATGTTAGGGTCCAATTATTTTGGGCCAGTTCTGGTTCTCTTGTGTTGAGTAAAGCCATGTGGTGACTCTGTCCATTGCATCATAAACAAAATCGATCCTGACACCCAGAGGCAAGTGTCTGCTTGCTGCTGTAAAACCTCTGTCACTTCCTCGTTGAAAAGAAATAGTGGCCCTGCAATCACTCAAAATCTCTCAAAGGTTATGCTAAATTCTAAAGGAGAAAAGAAGAGTTTCCTAAAATTCTACCATAGAAATGTAGCCATGAGTACCAGTGATGAGCATTGTGGTTTGGCTGCAAAAATGTGTTACTGAGCAGACTCCAGCCTGACCTGTCTCAGATTGGTATGTTTGTAATGATTAAAGTGAACATAGTTTCATTACACATTAACTGAACACGGTGAACTGAACATTGATTATTAAAGTCACATATAAACATAGGAAAATAATATATTCTGATGAACATTTCTGAGTTTTTGATAACTAGAAAAGAAACTTCCAGAACTCAGGATGGTCAATATGAATCTCTTTGTACACGATCGTTGAAGGTTTTTGTTATTTTTCTTTTTTACATAGAGAATGGATTTGTGATCAAACAGGACTCCACTACTCTGAAGCCTATGAAAGGTTCTGAAAGCAGTTATTTACTTGGTGCTTGCAGCATAGACTGAAGAGTTTGCAAACAGTGGCACTGACACCAACTTCTGGTTACCCAAAGGTTTGTTTCATATAACTTTAGGTTTTCCTGTTTCTGTATTATTTATTCTCTTGATTCTCTTAACACCAAATATTTAACAGTAGTATTCATGAATTAGAGAGAAAAGTTAATGTAATATAAATGATATGGTACTATATTTCACTTAGTACTAATAAACCACTTTAAGAACCTATTTTATTCTATGTGTGTAAGTGTTTTGCCTGCATGTATGTCTATGTGACATGTGTGTGCCTAGAATCCATAGAGGCCAGAAGAAGGCATCTGATTTCCCATAACTAGAGTTACAGATGGGTGTTAGTTGTCATATGGGTGCTAGGAACTGACCCAGGCCTCTTAGTCAATGCTCCTAACCCCTGAAATACCTCTCCAGCTTTAATATACTATTTTAAAATAATATTTTCTAAAGATTTATTTTCAATTGTGTGTGTATGTGTGTGTGTGTGTGTGTGTGTGTATGTGTGTGTAGCATGTGAGTGCAGGTGCCCACAGATAGCAGAAGTGGACATCAGATACCCTTTTAATTACAAGTAGTTGTGTGCCAACTAAAACAGGTGCTAGGACCCCAACTTGGGTCCTTTGTGGTATCACTACCTGCTTCTGACCACTTAGCATGCTCTCTAGCCTATAATAAACCACAATAGCCAGGATGAAACATTTAACCAGGTTTGTCTGCTTTTTGGTTGTTTGTTGTTGGTTCACAAAGGCTCACTACCCAACTACATAGCCCAGGCTAGCCAGGACCTCAGAATCCGTTTCCTTAGTCTTTTGAGCTCCCAGGTTATAGGGACAGGGCTGTAACACCGCATAGTAACTAAAGTTGCCTTCTGAATGAGCCAAGTAATCACAAATGGTAAATAAATGAGATACATAGTATAAAAAAGACAATGGAGCTGAAAATAACAACCCACCCAGGCCGCTAAGAAACCAGAGAGCATAGCAAGTGTGGTCCTTGTTTCTCCGGAGACAGAGTTTATATTTACAGATTAGAGCTGAAAGGACCTTCCGGGTGTTAGAGGCTATCCCCAATAGAGGGAAGTTTCTCTCCAAGGAAAGAAAGTGGAGCAAAGGAATCTCTCCATCATCTCCTCCAAGCAATGACAATCCTGTTTCATCTTCAAGGTGCCCTAATCTCTTCCTTGCATGTCCCCAGATTACAGGATGACACTAGGGCAAATGCTATGATATGGTCACAGACAGCACACATATAATCACACCAGCTGATATGACTCTGGGTTACTAATATTCTGCCAGCCATGACACTCAGGACTACCGGCTGATGTCTATGTCTTTGTTCAACTAAAAGATGAGCATAAAACAGTTTGTCAAGAAAAAGGAAATACTTTCACATAAAGGGCACACCAGCTTCTAGATACATCACTACATCTAAAACTGGGAGTGGGTGGGTGAGTCTTGGAATTGTCCTTTAAAATGGAGACATTACATGAATCTCAATTTCTCACAAGTATCCAACAGTTTCCACAGTCCACTTAGCCTCATTAAAGAAACACCTTGGCTTGCTCCTTCAACAAAATATTCAAGGTCACTCAAAATGGGGTCTAGTGAAGAACTGGGCAGTAAGGGCACAGTCAGTGACAGAGTACTTGCCTAGGTTCCTGGGTTCAAATCCTCAGTGCCTAAGAGAGAACATGCTTAAGCCAAAAGTCAACTGCACTCAATCCCCTCAGACTTTGCATGGAACTTGGCAGAGTCTCGCTCTCTCCCCTCTGGGCTCAACACTGCCGAGGTACCCACTGCCCTACAGGATGCTCTATGCCTTCTTCCTTCTTGGCACTATCCCTTCAAGCTCTCCCGCTCCTTCCCGCCTCCTCACTGGTGTCTCCATCTTGACTAAATTCACCCTGGCTATCCTTCAGCTGCCTCCCTCACAGGCTGCCCCTGGATCACTCTGCTTCCCGGCACTGCCTCCTGCTCCTGAAAGGCTCCTCTGTGCCACCGCTCCAGCTCCCTTGCCATCTGCCACCCACTCGCTCATTAATCCCTTTCAGTCAGGCCTCCACCCTCTGCTTTCTCCCATGTCTCCTTCGAGCACCTAGCTGCCAAATCCAACAGCCGTTGCTCCTTCCTCCGACTATCCCAGCTCCAACAGCATAGGGCACCAGTGACTACGTGACTATGGCATTGGCCTGCTTATATCTTGCCTGACTCCAGTGAGGGAAATGCAGCATAGAGCAAGGCATGGAACAGAGCTGGAGAGTATCAGTTAGAAGTTGGGGATCCAGAACAAAGGAGTACAAAAAAAAAATAATAATCAAGGCTATAACCCAAGTGAAACCACAGGCATTGCCAACTAGAAGCAATTTTGATCCTAGAGGACATCTGGCAACCTCTGAAGATGTTTTGGTTGTCACAGCTGCAATGTGCTATTGGCATCTGATGGGTTAAGGCAGGAATAACGCCAATCATTCTATAATACACAAGATAGTGCCCATGTCAAAGAGCAACTTGGTTGATGATGATGATGATGAGTTTGGGACAGTATATGCCATACAGCTCAATACGTATGCATAGATATCTCTCTCCTATCTGACTAATGAGAATCTCACATATGGCTCGAAGCTCTTCTCTGCTGGTATTCCAACCCTGGACATAGCTGGGAATCCTCACCTAGCCTGAACCCTAATTTTATTTTGATGGATCTCTGGAGGTCCTGTTCCATAGAGAAACCTTTCATTTCCCCATGCTCTGCCCCCAGCCCCCAAGTAAAGTCAGCTCCCCAGTGTGGTCTGTTGCTTCTTTATGAAAAAAAAAAAAAAACGCAACCAACTAGTTAATTTGTGATTTCATCATATGATTATAGATCTAATGCCCAGACCAGATACGTGTGTTTAGAGCACTGTGGTTTTCATGGGGCAGCTAGAAGCCTAGACACAGGTAAGTGCAGAGAAAGGGTATAGGCGGCTTGTAATAAATAAAACTTAATGTCTATTGCCACAGCCGGGCAAAGCAAATCCCTCCAATCACCTGGGTTCCTTTGGACAAGGAGGCTTTCCTTTGAAGAAACTGAGGGGTGCTTTTGTTTTAGTTAGGAACCAGGTTTTAACTTAGTAAGAAGATATTCTGCATTTACCATGGAAAGTCCTTATCTACCAGGATTTTCCCAGTTACTTATCAACCTATCTAGATTTCCCTAGTGTTTTCTACTTCACAGGGGCTTTCAAAACCCGTTTGCTCCAACATACTTTTCCTCTGCTAGTTTTCTTGTTTACAAGTTAGAAAGAAACACTGGCACAAACTCCTCTGATGCAAACGCCACGCTTTGGCTGCTCGGCAGCAACACCAGCAGCAACATTCTATATTTCTGGGAATGTGTTTCTCCAAAAACCCCTCTTCACATTCTCCTAGAATCCTCCAGGAACTCTGGGAAATAAAAATAAGAAGGATATTCATCTGAATTGTCCTGATCCCTAGGTGTTGCCCCACACCAGACTGCCAACACTATCACACAAACTAATGGGGGTGGGCCTTGGTTTCCTTGAAGGTATATGAAAATATGAAACGAGTGTAATCTTCCACGTCAGCAAAATGCTTGAGCTCAGACTCGGAAATGTGTCCTATCTGCCATAAAATAAAGATCTTGGTAGGAAAACCATTTCTACATATCTAAACCCCCTGGAACATGGCATTACCCAAAGATAGACTCTTGAGTCAGGAACAAAAATGTCACCTTCAAGTTTAAAGATAAAATGCAAAAATTTTAATTTCCACATAAAAACAAGATTGGACATTAGCTGAACACTAAGAAGAGACCCCAAGATTCTATCCTGCAAGCCAAGATATCCACTCCTCTTAACACGTTTGTGTCCAAGAACTATAGTTCAAGAACAGGCAGTCATAGGGGCGTACTTCTTCTCAGAAAGGAGTGGGAATCCAACCCATGACTATGAAACAACTCCTAAAAAGCACCCAGCATACATGCAAGCATAAGTACACACCACCTTCCCCTTTCTGAATGACAGTCCAGCGGAAATGGTGGGCAGGATGTGTCTGGCTTGCTTCCGGAGGAAGTTACTCATAGGGATGTCAACGCCACTGTGTTTTGGGGTGAAAGGGAAGTATTTCAAACTCTAAAGTGTGATCCAACAGTAGTGAAGATGAGAGTCCTGATGTCAATGGTTTGGGAGAGGCTGAAAGCATTTCAGTGAGGAAAGAAAGCCCAGTGGCTATGGTGGCCCAATGGGAAATAATCTTCCAGGGGATGGGAGAAGCATTTCCTAGCAGCTGGAGCACAGAGGATCCGCACACTCACCTGGGAGCAGCCTGGGGCACTGCAGACAAACGGCCTCTCCTGCTCCAAGTTCATCTTGGATTCCTCATAAATCTGAAGGGTTAAAGGAAAACAGAAACCCATGAAAATCGCTTTCCTCTGCTTTAAATGCATGAGAAAGACAATCACGGGGAGACATCTATTGCCATTCCCTAAACTGAAAAAGTTACACACGAACACAGTGAACATGGACCCCGTTCCAGTTCTTTGGCTCTCCTGATTCCAGTTCCTAGTGTGCTCTCCTTAGCGCATATTAAAGAAGCCATAATGATGTTGGAACCTAAAGCCTGCCCATCCAAAGGGAGCTGGTGGGTGCTACTGTCGGGTTAGAAGACCCCAGCAAGATCCCAAGGCAAAGCACAGCACCTGGATTCTAAGGAGAACTCTGAAACCGGGGAAGCCAGAGGGAGGCTTTTCAATTCTGTGCTCACCCGGCAGAAATTGAGTGTGGTCAAAACTGCCTTTGCCAATGATCCCAGTGCCAGGAAAGTGCGGCCTACATGGCTCTGTGGTTAACACACCTGTTGCTGTTGGCTTTGTTTCTTTTGCAATGACAGGAAGAACTATGCAAATTTAAGGGGCATTACTTAGGTGGTTTTCCAAATATCCTAAAACCAGCATTAGAATTGTGCTTATATATTGCATGCACTTTAAAGGGTATGTGGGTCTATTGTTAAGCTTCAGAACCGACTGCCTTAACCCTGGGTACAAGAAGCAATGTTTCTTTAAAATGCTGGCCATGGGTGATTCCAAAAGGAAGGTGGTGGCAGCTTGGCATCATGGACGAGTCGAGTCCCACTGTGCAAGTTCGTCCTATTTGTACATTTTATACTTGCTTCTCCAAACACTAGTATCTCATCCTCTCACTTTTCCAAAACGTAAAGTGAGGAATGTTTGCCTTAAATAACATTGCCAGTCAGAGATGAAAATTCAAAACTAAAAACAGGGGGGGTTGGGGGAGGTAAACCCCCTCCCAACTATGATGTACTTGGCAGGCAGTTTCTCAACCTGTGGGTCATGCCCCGATTGGGAGGGTCATTCACAGGGGTCACATATCAGATGTCCCACATATTAGATATTATGTTACAACTCAGAACAATAGCAAAATTACAGATATGAAGTAGCAATGAAATAATTTTATGGTCAGGGGTCAGCACAGCATGAGGGTTTTAAAAGCTTGCAGTGTTTAAGAAGGTTGAGAACCACTGCTCTGGAAGGACTTCACATGGGCTGATTAGCATAACTTTATGCTTTACTAAATTAAGCATTATTTTGTATGTTCCTTTTCTGAGTTTATTTACATTTTTCTTATGAGCTAATGTTCTTAATTTTTGTTTTTCAATAAACACATATTTATGGAATATAAGGTAGAAATCCAACAACTCATATGCGTCCTGTAATGTTCAAATTGTGGAAATTAGAATGGCTCCTTAAACACTGTGTCTTGGTGCTTGGACCATGCAAACCTTTCCCTGCCACTGCTTCCAAGCATATGGAAAATGTTTTATGTTTATGTATTATATTTACAAGAAGAAATTAAAACCTAGGTGTATTTGAAATCTCTTCTCTTATCCAAAGAAAGTTCTAAGCAACAATATTTTCTATCTTTTTATTTGTTTATTTAATTTTAATATTGCTGATCTCAGAACATCACTGCTTCCAATGACAAAAAGTAAAGAGCAATGATTTTGACTGGGGAGGCAGAGTAACCACAATAAACTAGCTTAAGAAATAGAATAAAGTAGCTTACCCTCTAATTAAATCTGCCATGTTTGTCTAAAAAAAATTCAGTGCTTTCCTGGAAATGCCTTTGTGTCTGTGAGTCTGTCTGCTTGGCAATGGCTTCATGCCTCAGTGTCCCCACCTTGACAATAGGTGTAGCAATATTTATCTTCAGCCCCTTTGTTCCTGTATCTGATTCCATGGCTTAGGGTCTGTCAGACATTTTGGAATCATGGAGAAGAGCAGGGTGGGAGGTGGGAGGGGAGCTCGTTTGCCTGTGTGGCTCTTTCTTGAGGGCCACTTGAGAGCTTCATTTGCTAATGCCATGATGGAACAGCTTGTTTACAATCAAAATGAAGATTACATGATAGTCAAATGGGAGAGCTCTATGTATGCATATTTATGGTGGACATCAGAAGGTAATAATTAATGATAATTAAATGAATGTCCCAGCAACAGCTACTGTTGAGTCTCTATAGAGTTTAACGAGCCAACGTAAGGGAAGAGTTTGCTAAACTCAGGGATTAAGTCTAAGAAGAAATTGTCTTTCTACTATAATCACTGCTCGATCCCAGTCCTTGACCCACCAACGTGCTGGCTGGGAAACATAAACTCAGGCTCAGTGAACCGATATTCTAGAGCTCTGTTTGACCTCCTTAATCACCAGTTACCATTTCAGCTTCAAACATCTTAGAACCAAACTCTGATACTCATGCTTGAACACATTTCTGAGCCCAGCTCCACAGACTTACTCTGAGGTTCTGAGCTTCTATTGTGGGACTGACGTGTTCAGAGGAATATGATTAATATAATTTGATAAATACTGACATGTATTAGCAAGAGACTTTATACTTCAAGAGACACAATATGAGACGCACAAAGTCTCTTCAACAATTGAAAGCACAAGCAGTAGTGCATTCCACTGTTACTACTGTCCTTTCCGTTTATGTTCCAGACAGAGACGAATCTGTAGCAACTTATTAAATGATATGCAATAAATATGGAGCAAATCTGTTTGGCAACAGAACATTGAAATAAAAGTCTTGAGGCACACAGCCGTTGCTAATATAAAAGTAGGTTTTAAGGGAGCAGTAAGGTCTAATATGAGTGGGTGTATGTATACTGTATAAACCTCAACTACTTAATTTTGATGATCTACAGTTCCCACATGCAACTCCTGCAAACAACACTCGCTTGCTAATTCCTCTCCATGTAGGTGCTTGCAATAGACTTTCTAAATGGAACCGCTCTGCCGTGTAGACCTCATTACTTTTATCAACTGGTATGATCTGGTCTGATGTATTAGTCAAAAGGCATGGTGGATTTTTTTACGGTCTATTATTATGGTTTCTTTCTAGCGTATGGTACAATAATTACACCATCAGACCCTTACTGAAGCTCCACATGGGTTCTTTTATCACCCACCAAGTGGGGCAAATTATTCAGATGGGCTCTAGCCAGGTTGTTCCACACTTGGTCCTCAGAAGCAAGACCTCGTCCTCATTTCCCATTCAGATATTTTACAGGCTGGGATTTTTTTAATAAACCAAGTTTGGTTTGGCAATCACCACAGCCTAGGCTCCACTGCCTACAGCTTCCATAGTAGGCGTTCAATAAATATTTGTGGAATATTAATGAACCTTGAATCATCACAATAAATTGTCCCAAACAACCTTCTGTTCTCAACTAACTCTGGAGGCAACATTTTGCCCAGTATCAAATTTCGAGAGATGAGAGATTGTGTGGGACACAGACTCTTTCTCTTCTCTGGGTATAGTCTTAAAACATCTCCCCAGACTAGGTGGGGGTGGGGAGCCAAAGGTGCTTTTTTTTTTTTTTTTTTTTTTTTTTTGGTGGACAAAATTAGGAGGAAGCTAGTTTCTATCTGTTCATGTTCATTCCATCAGATATCGCAAGCAAGACACTGGGTCACTGGGCTGTTCACAACCCTATAGACCACCCTTTGAGGAATCCTGACTTTGGCTGCACAGATGAGAAGTAGCCCCACTGTGGCGGATGTTTCTAGCACTTAATAGTTTTTAAATAGCACCGTATTAATTGTTCTTTCCCTACTGTCAGACTCACTGTTCAGCTAAAGGGAACACTTCATGAGTCTAACTCTTCTTCTCAGCCTTTTGGAAAACAATTAAGGATCCTAATCACACAGTTTAGTCTCTCACAAAGCGAGCAGAAAGATCCTAATAACGCAGTTTAGTCTCTCACAAAGCGAGCAGAGGTTTCCCCAGTGGACCTGGAGATGACTGGCTGATTTACAACTCAAACCCTCCACTGATGTTGTGTCCCCCTGGCTGACAAGAATCTCTTTCTTTGTTCAGGGTTTGACCCCACAAATTCCTGGTCTAAAATGGGAAGTTCCTCCATAATGCCTGAGGTCACCAATCTGTTCAAAGGTTTTTTCTGGCCATTATGATGGGCTTGGAATTAACTGTTTCCCAAAAGGCAAACACTGAAAGAGAAAAGGCACCGTTAAAAACCTAGAGAGCCTACACTGAATACTCTAAATACATGCTTTCAATGTAAGGCTGACACTGGAACCAGAGTGAGAAATTTTGACTCCCTCTGGTTTGCAGTGATCAGCCCAAAGGAATGTTTCACCATTCATCAGCCCAGTAGAGGCAGACAGTGATAGGAAATTTGGAATGGGAAACACTAAAAATATTGCTTGTATCCGAAAGCCTAGGACCAAAAATAATAGGAATGTCTAAGATGTAAATTGAGCATCAGGGAACACCATCTCTGGTGCCATTTATCTGGTTATGGGCACAGAACACATCTCCGGTGCCATTTACCTGGTTATGGGCACAGCACAGACCTTGAATGTTAAACTCTGGCTAGCATCTATTGCCTCACCACAAGACTAGATGGAATCTTCTTGGGAGAGTTCATCTGAAAAAAACAAAACAAAACAAAAAAACAAAACAAAAAAAAAAACCTCCTGCCTTATTGAGCCTCCTGACCCTTGAATGGGCTCTAGACAAGGAAAGGGTCCCTCCCAAAGTGGGTGAGTGCTTGAGGAAGTCCTACTGAGTAAGACTCCAACTCTGCACTGTTTTCTCTGAGAACACAGACTATTTAACTAAGTTTATTACAGGCAAAGCCAATTTGACATTTAGACCGAAAGACATGGCACCGCACACCATGAGAAACGCGCGTACTACTCACAAACACATTCTACACTCTTTATTCTCTGTCAGATGCCCAACTCTGTCTCACATCAAACATGCAAGCTAGATCCCCTCATACCACACTAGCTGTCAGAAAAAAATATATTTTCACTTCGAGGCTAAGCCATCTATCTATATCTATATCTATATCTATATCTATATCTATATCTATATCTATCTATGAACAATATAAATAAAGCCACCCTAACTCATAGTATTTCCTCATTTCTAAAACAGAATCATAGTAGCCAAACATTTGGACCCAGAACCCTCCACATGAAAACTGTCAGGAAGGATAACTGGCTTAACTTTGGGGACTTCCAATCCATCTTGATATTTCAAACCCAAACAGTATAACTTGAAATATAAAAAAAATAAATGCCCCTGAATTTCAGTCCAAGAAAGTCACTGGTTTTGTGAATAGATCTTTGTAGCTCTCTGAGTGGCTCTGTACCTATCTTAGTGTGTCTGTCTTCTCTATGTAAAACTGACTCTTTGTATGTCTACTTCTCTGTGAATCTTTGTCTTGCCTCCCCCACCCGTGTGTGTGTGTGTGTGTGTGTGTGTGTGTGTGTCCGTGTGTGTCCCCAACCCTCCTGGCTTGGCTTTGCTAGTGGAGGGATCGGGTCAGCTCGTTTCCTGTCCCTGTGTTATTCTTGAAGTGCACTGCAGTTGGAATCTGAATTTCATTGGGCCCGTATTATTTGCAGCTGTGTGACCTCTTTAACCCTGCTTTTAAAAGTGACATTTCAGCCCTCCAGCTTGAAATGCCTGCATGCTGCTGAGTTTTCCAACCAGAAAAGGGCTAGGCCCTGAGGTGAGACTGTCCCTTACAAAGAAGGTGGCATGAGTGGGGTGTGGCCCTGCACAGCTTAAAGCTGGCACTCCTTCCTAGAGGTGTAGAGCTGTGTGTGTTTGCCTAGAGTTGAACATGACTCCAGTGGAACAAAATTCTCTCCTTTTAGAAATGTTCGCCGTGCCCTCATATCCTCCAAAGTTCAGGCTGCTACAGACTGAAGCAGAGACCTCTTCGGGACTCTGTCACGTACTCCATCATTACAGAGACTGTCAAGAGCTCCCTTCCCACAAGGCCCCCTGTTCCCAGAAGGAAGGGCTTCCAGCAGCTTTCATCTCTGGAACCTGACCCTGATCTTACTCTCAGAAGGAGGCCCAAGGAGGAATGAGTGCTGGGCCTCGGGGCCTCTCCTCACCTTCTGCAGGGGCCTGTGGTTTTATATATATGTGGCGTTTATAACCATATATTGGAAAGCATTCCGGTGGGATTGTTTTTTCATATGCTACAGTTCCCCATCTCTCTCTTTTTAAATGTTCCATATGTTTCTTTAGGTATGAGGGCTTTCTGCTTTTTTTTTTTTAAGTCATGGGCTAATTGGAGCTTTTGTTCTCCCTAACCTGTCTTCTAACTTTCCTATCTATGAGTTCAACAGTTCAGTGCACATTGGCTGAGCCCGAGTGCAAGGCATTAGGTTTGCAGCACAGAGAAGCCCTAAGTTAGCATGGACCCGCCTGAGTGTGTGCACTCAGATCTTTGCTCTTCTTCCTTCTGTCCAGTACAGTATATTTTTGCAGAACATCTCCCATCTCCAAGAAAACTGTGTTTGACATGTGTGGTTAACAAAACACTAGGGTGGTGTTTGTCTGGGTTTTAAGGAAGTATTGAGTGTAACTAAATCACTTGGCTTGTTTCTAATGGGACTGGGTACAACCTCAGAAGGAAACACAGCCTGCTTTCTTATAACTCTCAGGACAAGCAGCCTGGGGGTGCCCTCCCCCATCAACCCCTGATTTAAGAAAAGCCTCATAGGCTTCCCTTCATCATGATGGTTCAGAGAAGTTGTTTCCTCTTTTGAAGCTACCTCCTCTCAGATGACTCTACCTTGGTGTCAAGTTGACATAAAACCAGACAGCACAAGGGAGGCATCTTTAGTTTTCCAGTAAGTCCGCTGGTGCCATTAAAAATAATTGCCCCTTGGAATCTTCAGATGGAAAAATTATAACAGCAAAGAAATGAAATTCAAAGTTGTGTGTGTTCTTCACAAAGTCAAAGGTGGCTTTCCATGAAGCCAGTTTCCCCTCTCTGATGGACACTATTATGCAGTATTCCTTGGTATGTCTAGGGTGGCAGATTCTCAAATGGAACTGCTCTGTTTCCAGACAGTCACTGTTTGGGGGAGGGGAGTGGTCTTTTATGGTCTTTTTTGAAGATGTACTTATTTATTTTTGTGCATGAGTGTCTTGTCTGCATACATGTATGTGCACCATATCTATGCCTAGTGCCCACAGGGGTCAGAGGGAGGTCTGAATCTCCTGGAACTGGAGTTACAGGCAGGTGTGAGTTGCCGTATGGGTGCTGCCCATTGAACACTGATCCTCTGCAAGAGCCACCAGCACTCTTAATCGCTAAGCCATCTTTCTAGTCCTACTAAGCTATTTTAAAAGAAAGTGATTATCTTCAGATATCTTGAAATGTCACAACTTTTTAATCTTGGTTTTTCTGTGCACTTGTGCAAATGCTAGATAGTTTTGCTAATAAGTTGTTCTATCCCCAGAAACTATGTATGCCTGATTCATGCACAGTGGGTTAAAAACGTCTCCTGAATCTGTGTGATGGCATCTGAGAAGACATCAACACAAACGGCAGCTATACACAACTTCTGCTTACGGCAGCACTGGGAAGAGATTGTTTCACCCTAAGATGAACTCATTGATACTGATCTACTATAAGGATGAGCCTATCTGAATGGATGCTTTCGCCCGTGGGTCCAGCAGAAATCTAGGCATTCCTGGGCTGTGTCCTAAAAGAAGCCTATAGTTATGTTTGGAGGTGAGTATGCCCACTATCAGCCCAATACCAGGTAAGACACATCCAAAGATTTGATTCAGATTCCCAGTGTACAGCGTTTTGAATATCAAGCTTTCAGACACTTAAAATACCGGTAGAAGATTTAAAGGCCATGCTAAGTGAAAAGTAAGAGTCAAATGTGAGAAGGGGTTGGCCTGGGGTTAATATTTTAGGTAAGGTGGGCTTATATATCTATGTATACCATACCATACCTATAGACGAGAAAAAAATCACTGGGTCAGTAATATAGTAGCAGGTATTTTTAAAAGTAACTTATCACCAGTAGCTGCAGAATCCAGGTAAGTTTCCATAGTATTGTGCAGTGTGGGAACAGCGGGACCAACACAGAACCTGGAAGAGGCGAAGTTGCTCTGTAAACTCCGACCTGCTTATGGACAAAGTAACTCCCTGGAATTCTGGGAGTTCTCGTTCTTGGAAAATAACAAGCCATGTGTTTTCACACCCCTAAACAAGTTTATTTGACCCAATTTTACAGAAATCACATGTGGGCAGTAGTGGGCAGTACTTCCGTAGGAAATATGTCAGTATGTATGCTTGCCCCTGATTGGACCTGATGGGAAATGAAATAAATTGTGGGTTTTGTCTTTTTAGCTCCAGCAAAACACAACTTGTGGCCACTCACTGGGAACTCCGTGGCGGAGCTGACTAGAGCTCATTTCTCTGGCCAGCATTTAATTAATTTGGCTCAAAATTGTGGAAGGGGTTTTTCTCTTGAAAATGTCAGAGTTAAGAAACCCTGGTCTCAGGTGTAATGGTGCTAACTTTGTGCTTTTTCATGTGTGATAAATGCCTCCTCTGCTCATCACTGGCTGTTCTAGTTTGCTCTCTATTCAGTGTTAAAACACGGACCGAAAGCAATTTAGGAAGGAAAAGTATATTTGATTTAAATTTCTTGGTCACAAATAGTCTTTGAGGGAGGGAAGTCAGAGCAAGAACTCAAGAAGGAGGCAAGAGTACTGGGGGGAAAAACTGCGTACTGAAGTCCCCATGGCTTGCTCAGTCTGCTTCTCAAACAACCCAGAGAAGCCTAGGGATGGTACCACCCACAGTGGGCTGGGCCCTCCCATATCAATCATGAATCAAAAACACTCCCCAGAGTTCTGCTCACAGTCCAACTTAATAGAAGCATCTCTGCAGCTGAAGTTCCCTCCTCCCAGGCGACTCTAGTTTGTGACAATTTAACACAAACTAATTTGCAGATGGAGAGCATAGTTTATCGTCTGCAGCGTGTTTTCCTCACTATTTTGTTTGTGGGGTTTTGATGCTATGCACTGAACCCCAGGTCTTAGTTCTGTATATTAACAAAGGACTGTTTTGGAATTCAGCCTCCGAGCAAGCCATTTTTGTTTGTTTGTTTGTTTGTTTGTTTGTTTGTGTTTTGGTTTGGTTTGATATTGTTGGGTTTTTTTTCTCAAAACAAAACAAAGCACACAGCAGGCTATGAATTCTGCTTTATGTTGCTGTCACAATCAGCTACACATTCAGAAAGAACCTATAGAGAAAAGGTATCTCCAAGTCAACTTCTCAGAAAGAATACACAGTCACATATACATATAGTTTTGGTCTGGTCTGTTTGGTTTTATTGAGAAGTGAATTTTCCATACAGAATATACAACACACACATATTTAATGTGCAAAATACATATTCATACTCCCGAAAGATCATTACATTCTCCATAGATTTACTCAGGACTCAAAACCCAAGTTTAATTCCTAGTGGAACTTGAGGGATGAATTGCACCCCAGGAAGAGAATAAGAAACTCAAACCCACTTTCCACAGGGGCTACTTGCACTTTAAAAATTCATGAGGGTTGGGCGTGGTGGCACACGCCTTTAATCCCAGCACTTGGGAGGCAGAGGCAGGCAGATTTCTGAGTTCGAGGCCAGCCTGGTCTACAAAGTGAGTTCCAGGACAGCCAGGGCTATACAGAGAAACCCTGTCTCGAAAACAAACAAAACAAAAAAATCATGAATAAGCTGGGGGGGCGGGGGGGGGGGGACGGAGGGGGGGTGGCGAGTGCAGATGCACATGTATGTAAGTGGAGGACAGAAGATAACATCAAATGTTAGTACTCTAATAGTCATGTGCCATCGTTGATTTTCTTTTGAGACAGTTTCTTATTGGCCTGGATGCTCCCAGTAGGCTGGGCTGGCTGGGCAGCGAGTCCCAGTGTCTTCCATCCCTTTAACACTAGAACTAAAAGGGCATACCACCACAGCCAACTTTAAAAGCAAACAAATAAACAACAACAAAAACATCAAAATCAGGTCTTAATTTATAGAATGACCATGACAAGGGACAGTGATTGATCACCTGTCACACTTAACTTGTTCACATGTGATTCTATGCATGGTGTAAGACGGGAAACCCAGGACATGGGTATCATTCATCTCCTTCCTCACAGCCAAGCACACGACCTCATGCTGGGCACATGAAGGAACAGCGACATAGCTCTGTGCCTGAGCCTTATGTCCAGCACAGGGGCGCTGTGCCTGGTGTCTGTGATGGAAGGTTGACTACTGAAGGCTGTATGTCGATCTAGCAAAGTCTGTGAGAATTCACAGGTTATGAGAAAACAAGGCTACCTCACGAACTGCATCAAATGCCAGATAATCTTGTATGTTAAATACTTCTAATAGGATGTCAACACAGCACAGACATACGCAGTCACACATGCTCACAGCATTGCCACACATTTATACACTCTCACACACTGGCACGCACAGGTGAGATCTTTTTATTGTTTTGGAAGTAAGGGTTTGTGTCTTTCTTAGTTTCATTTCAATGTAGGCTTGAATTTTTATTGTAGTTGCAATAAAATAAGACTGCATTATTTGTGGGTGGTTTAATAGTGTGGCCAAAGGGTCAAATTTCCTATTGGAAAATTAACAGTTAAATCCCAATTCCTTCATTTGATAGCTGTGTGATCTTGGGTAAACTGCTTAACTCATTTGAACAGTAATATTTCTTACTATAAAAAGAGACTCTAGGGATTAGAACAATGGCTCAGCAATTAAGAGCATTGGCTGCTCTTGTGCTTTCTCTCTTTCTTTTTACTTATTCACTTATATCCTGCTCACTGCCCCCACATGGTTACACCCTCCCACAATCCTTCCCCCATTACCCTTCCCCTTATCCTCTGAGCAGATGGGGTTCCCCTGGGTATCTCCCACCCCATGGCACATCAAGTGTCTGTGAGGCTAGGCATATCATCTCCCACTGAGTCCAGACAAGGCAGCCCATCTAAAAGAACATATCCCACATACAGGCAACAGCTTTTGGATAGCCCCCCTCCAGTTGTTCAAGGCCCACATGAAGACCAAGATGCAGGGAGGCCTGAAAATTGGAAATAATTCTACCTCAAGACCCAGCTATACCACTCCTGTGCCCATACCCAAAGGATGCTCCAACATCCCATGAAGACACTAGCTCAATTATATTGATAGAGGCTTTATTCACAACAGCCAGAAACTAGAAACAACTTAGATATTCCTCAGCTGAAGAATGGATAAAGAAAATGTGGTACATCTATACACAATAGAATCCCATTCAACCATTGAAAGCAAAGACATCACATGAATTTTACAGGCAAATGGATAGAACTTGAAAATATCATCCTGAGTGAGGTAACCTAGACCCAAAAGGACATGCATGGTACATACTCACTGATAAGTATATATAAGCCAGAAAGTACAGGATACTCATGCTACACTCCACAGACCCAAAGAAGCTAAACAAGAAGGCACAAGCAAGGATGCTTGAATCTCATTTGGAAGAGGAATAAAATAGTCATAAGAGATCAAGGGAGGAACTGGGTGGGAGAGGGGATTGGGAGGGGAATCAGGGCTTCAGGATCAGATGTAGGGAGGGACGGGGAGATGGCCAGATGGCCATGGAAATTAATAGAAAACTGCAACTGGCAGGGGTGGGAAGGTAGGGGGCATCTCTAGGAAGAGACAGAGATCTGGGATAAGAGAGATAGCAATGGAGGTAACCTTAACTGTGACTCAGCACTAGCATATGGAACCTGAAGAGGCCATCTCCTGTAGCCAGGCTGGAACCCCAATGGAGGAATAGATATACCAACCCACCCACAAAACCTTCAACCCAAAATTTATCCTGTCTACAAGAAATGCAGACACAGGGATGGAGCAGAGACTGAGGGAATGTCCCACCAATAACTGGCCCAACTTGAGACCCATTCCACAGAAAGCACCAATCCCTGACACTCTTAATGATACTCTGTTATGCTTGGAACAGGAGTCTAGCATGACTACCCTCTGAGAGACTCTACCCCACAGCTGACTCAGACAGATGCAGACACCCACAGCCAAACAGTGAAATGAGCTTGGGGACTCTTATGGAAGAATAGGAGGAAGGATTGTGGACCCAAAGGGGATAGAAACTCCATAGGAAGACTAACACAATCAACTAATCTGCATCCTTGGAGCTCTCAAAGACTGAACCACCACCCAAAGAACATACATGGGCTGGATCTAGGCCTCTCCAAACATATGTAGCAGTTGTATTCTCCTTTTAATTGAGAAGAATGTTATGCAGGAAGCTGAATGTCTCAGGAACCCAGAGTAGAACCAAACAAGACTAACAACAACAAAAGAGTGAGTGGAATGATTCCTAATGATATTCTGCAATACTCATGTCCAGACATCATCAGAGAGACTTCCTCCAGCAGCTGAGAGCAGATGCAGAGACCCACCACACTCAAAATTAGGTGTTGCTTGGGGGAAACCATATAGAAGAGAGGGAGGAAGGACTGTGGGAGCCAGAGGGGTTGAGGACACCTGGAGTACATGACCCACAGAATCAACTAAGCAGGGCTCATAGGAACTCACAGGAACTCTACACAAGTGCTGTGCTTGTTTAGCTTGGGTTTTTTGTGGGATTCCTAACAGTGGGAGTAGGGATATCTCTAACTCTTTTGCCTGTGCATGGGACCTTCTTCTTCCTGCTGGGCTGCTTTATCTGGACTTGATATGAGGGTTTGTATCTAGTCTTATTGGACCTTTTAATGCTATGTTTGGTTCATATCACTGGGAGGCTTGCTTTTTTCAGAAGAGTAAAGGAGGAACAGTATATCTAGGAGGAGAAAGGGAACAGGGGCATCTGTGAGAAGTGGAGGGCAGAGAGGCTGTGATCAGGATGTATTGTATGAAAGAAAAATAAATTATACACACACACACACACACACACACACATATATACATATATATGTATATATATATATATATATATATATAGAGAGAGAGAGAGAGAGAGAGAGAGAGAGAGAGATCATGTTTCCCCCTTCTCGAACTCCTCCCAGATCTCCCCCACCTCCCTACCCACCCAAATTTATGTTCTTTCTCTGTGTTTCAAAAACAAACAAAAAATAAAAACCAACAACTAAAACCCACAAAAATGATAATCAAAACAAACAATCAAAAGAGGGCCCAGATTTGGTTTCCAGGACCCACACAGGGGCTCACAACCATCCCTAATTCTAGTTCCAGGGGATCCAATGCCCTCTTCTGGCTTCTCTGGGCACTGCATGTGTACAATGAACATAGAAAAACTGCAAATAAAATATGCATATGCATATGCATAAAGTAAAACTAAATAATTCTCTTTAAAAGAGAGAGACTATAGACAATTTTGGCATTGTCTAGCAGGGATGTTGGGAGAATCGAGAGTTTGTGATATCAAAGCACTTTATGAACTGCACAGTGTTCTATCGATTATTCTTATACAGTCAGTGTGCTCACATGGGGTTGTCAAGGTGTGGAATGACAGGAAGAGTCATGTGTACACTAGACAGAATGTGTGACAAGACTGACATCTGAAAGGATGTGGGGTAATCCTCACAAAGCCCCTGATATGCTGTGATTTTTCTGATATCAGCAATGACCAAGAAAATCCTTATCTATGAGATTTCTACTTGAATCTCAGTAGCCTTATTTCTTTTGTCTTCTTCATTAATGACTGTTCTTGTTGCTATGACCAAACCCCTGTGAGGAAGCAGCTTAAGGTAGGTTTATGTTGGCTCATGGTTCAAGGGGTTATAGCTAACTGAGATGATGAACGGATGGCAGCCAGGTCATGACATGATTGGCTAGATTCATCCTTGTTTAAGAAGTAGAGCATGGCTAAGAAACACCAAGGTCTTCCCACAGTGACCCATCTCCTCCAACCAGGCCCCACCCCAAGGCCTGCCACAGGCTGGGGATCAAGAGTTGCAATACTTCAGCCTATGGAGAACACTTCCTATTCACACCACACTCTGTCCCTGGCTCCCAGAGACTCGTGGCCATCTCCTAACTTTAAAAAAAGGAAAGGGAGGAAGGAAAGAAGGAAGGAAGGAAGGAAGGAAGGAAGGAAGGGAGGGAGGGAGGGAGGGAGGGAGGGAGGGAGGGAGGGAGGGAGGAAGGAAGGAAGGAAGGAAGGAAGGAAGGAAGGAAGGAAGGAAGGGAGAGACAGAGAGAGAGAGAGAGAGAAAGAAAGAGAGAGAGAGAGAGAGAGAGGAAGGAAGGAAGGAAGGAAGGAAGGAAGGAAGGAAGGAAGGAAGGAAGGAAGGAAGGAAGGAAGGAAGAAGTGTTCATTTCGACTTCTAAATTCCTCCAGTTTTAACAATCCTAACAGCATTCAAGAATTTAAAGTCTCTCCTGAGATTCAAGGCAATCTCTAAACTGTGAGCCCCTGTAAAATGAAGACAAGTTATATACTTGTAATTTACTAGGCTTATTGTTAGTAAGGCTACTCTCTCTGATAGCAGCTGCTTTCTCACCTGCCTTGTCTGGAGCTCTGAAGTTACTCCTCTCTGCACGTTCCTGATATCTTTCTGTGACACTTGTCACTCTCTCTCCTATTAGACCTGGACAAGAGTGAAGAGCAGTGACCATGCCACAGCTCCTTGGGAATGTCATGCCAAGGCTGTCCTTTTGTGACATTTCTTCCTCCAAACAAATTGTCCCATCACTCTCGACTTCTGCATCACTCACATTCCCAGGACAATGGCAGAAGGCAGCCAGCCGGGTTGAACTGATTGCCTTTGAAACCTCATGAGTTGGGCCACAAGCTCCACATCTCTTCAAAAATATGGTTTTCCAAATTTCCACCAGGGTGGCCTATTAAGCTTGACCTATAGCACAGGGCTTCTCTGGTCTCCAGCTCCAAACTCTACCATATTTCTTCCATACCAGTTCCAAAGGGCTGTGGATGACATTGTCAGCTTTGTCCCAGCACCAGCTCCACCATCGGCACAAGTACTCTGTATTACTTTCTCCTGAGACAAGATGCCTGACAGGAGCAACTTAGGAAAGGGAGAGTTTGTTTTGCCCCACACCACAGTTTGAAGGGATAAAGATCGCCATCCTGACAAGACGGTCATGGCAGATGGAGCAAGGGCTGCACCCACAGTCAGGACACACAGCTCACATCCTCTCGTGCAATGACACTGTCCACACATCCTGTGTGTCTCCCCTCTTCATTAAAGCTTTTTGGAAAAGCCCTCATAGACACACCCCAGGGTTTTCATGTTGCTTCTACACATCTTTAAGTCAACAATCAAACTGTTTAATTGAGACATAGCACTGAGGAAGACTTCAAGGTCATATCTGTGTCACAGCCTGACTCTGAGACAGAAACACCGTGTCACAGCCTAACCCTGGGACAGGCAGACACCCTGTGTCACAGTCTGACTCTGGGGCAGACACCCTGTGTCCCAGCCTGACTCTGGAACAGACACATTGTGTCACAGTCTGACTCTGGGACAGACACATTGTGTCACAGTCTGACTCTGGGACAGACACATTGTGTCACAGTCTGACTCTGGGACAGACACATTGTGTCACAGTCTGACTCTGGGACAGACACATGTGTCACAGCCTGACTCTGGAATAGACACATTGTGTCACAGTCTGACTTTGAGACAGACACACTGCTAAGCTCTAAGCTTGGCTAGGAGCTTGTTTTGTCTCTGTTTTCATCCATTGTACTTGGCCCTTCTCTATGCCTCACTCTAGATATGAATATGAAATGATTGACAGCCTACACATTGGTTTAGTAAGTTACTTGAACCTAGGATACAACTTGGCTCTTTCTAGCTGAGCAAGCTAAGGAATCTGAGACTCATCACGAGAGAGACCTGAGTGTCTGGAGCCACATATTTGTGTGTAGAACAAAGCCCTACCAGACAACAGCCTCACAGAGAAAGAGAACTGAAATCCACACCCTCATCTCTACCTGACTGTTATGTCCTGGTCCATGTCATCACAGAAACTGGTAGGGTCTGCCAACACTGGGTAAACCAAGAGTCGCACCCTTTCTATTGGCAGGGGCTTCAGGCTTCCCTGCAGTCAATAGAAACAGGACTAATCCAGGCCAAGCTTCTTTCTCACATCCACCCCCTCATCTTGGCTACCAAAACAGACAGTCAGCTTTTGTTTCTCCATTACATTTCCTCTAGCAAATGATATCGTCTTTGGCCTTGCCTAGTTCATAGTCTTACTGTTCCTTATTCTTTTTCCTTTCTGATTTCCATTCTCCAAATATCCCAGGCCATAAGTGTAAGCAAAAGATCCCCTAATAATGAAGAGTGTGTTAGCTGAGCAAAACAAAATTCATACCATAACCAATGATCCTTTTACTTCAGCCCTTTAAGAGTATAGAAAGAGATGGATCAACAACAGCAAGATGTCCCAACCCAAGGTGCTGGGACACTAACGATGACTAATCACAGACCTAAGGACTGGTCACCTCTTAATGCAGACAATCCCTGTGAGGAAAGTTAGCTGATGCTATTTCTTTAACGTTCAGAAGTTGTTAGATTTTATCTAATGAAAACATGTCTCTCTTGGGCCACCACATCTTATGTGTAGGGCATTTCTGATCTTAGAAAAGCATTTCCCATCAAATAGTAAAGAAAGTCTTTGGCTGCAGCAGCTTTGATTTATCTCTTCCACTAAGTACCTCAGTAAGGAGCACAATAGAGGAATCCAGCTCCAATAGGGGTGAAGAAGGCTATTGCCCACGGTCTCCAAAGCCCTCTGCCACTCTCTTTACCTTTGTGATGAAGACATCAGAGGCTTTCTGGTACTCGCAAAGCACTAGATTGTTTGAGTGTAATTTAAATGTTTCAAGTTGATGTTAGTAAGATGCTTCAAGGACCTTGAACACAAGCTGTGGCCAACATCGCCATCGTCCCTTCTGCCTTCTACTGTTTCCAGAGAAACAGAAACAAGTTCTCACATAAACACACCAAAAAATTCTCTGGACACCCAAGTTAACCAATGTCTCCATTCTTCCCAAACCACCAACCAATCAGCCAGTCACCAGGCAAACAGCTCAAGCACCAGGCAAGGAAAACATGTTATTTTTCTGGGCAAGCCTTAACTTCCCTGCCTACAAAACACAGCCCCATGGGGCACATCCCACACATGGTGCGATTAAGACTCCCGTGTCTCATTTGAAACCAATAGTTACCAGCCGCCGCCCAAGGAAACTGAGGTCAGGTCCATCAGCACGCATCTGAGGTCCAAGAGGGCTTATTCACCAGCATTCCCACACAAACAAGCTTTTCCTGAGAGTCCCCTCATAGTGACAACAGCCAAAGAAGGCTCTAGATGGAGGAGGGTCAGAGGTCATCCAGTCTCTGTAGAGCTTCATCCTGAGGACTCTCGGCACCTGGCCAACTGCTCAGAATAAGAGGCTGTGTGTGCTCAGTCTTTGTGCCAGATGGCAGGCTGTCTGTCTGTCTGTCTGCCCTCTGAAGATGGTGAGCCATGGGGCTAAGACAGAGAAGAGATGGCAAGCCAAACATGCCACTCAGGGCTCTGATAGTCCCCTGCAAAGGTAACTGGTAGGAAGGGGTCCAAGTCTACAGTGAACAAGAGCCACTTTAAGACCCACATAAAGCATTTTAGATTTTAGAAATTCTCAAAGGGCCAGAAGCCAGGGCTAGGGCCCAGAAAGTGACAATGAAAAACTGCCAGGAATAACAACCAGCCAAATAAGATAGGTGCCCACCCTTTCCAGATCTCAGACAGCAGCCTTCCCTGAAGCCTGGCTGTTCGGTGATGCTTTTGGGTCACATGCTACCCTAAGCATAGTACAGTGCTTTTATTTCTCCCCAGAATTGAGGACCAAAACCAGGATATTGCAGTTTTGAGGAGGCAAGCCCTCTACCACAGAATTAAATTCCCAAACTCGGGTTTTTAAGAGTGAGGGGAAAATCACCATTTTCCTTCGTTTCTCCCCTCTTCTTCCAGGGGAGTTAGAAATCTCACAGCAGAAGTCCCCAGAGGACCAGAGGGCCAGCACATGTTAGACAGAGACAAATAGGGAGGGATGTCTCTGCTCTGACAAGACACATGGGAAAGAAAATAGAGCATAAACATGTGCAAAAACAAAACCGACGATCAGAGAAAAGGCACAGAAAAATATCCACAGGGCTCATAAAAAAAAAGCCACACGAGGGATCCAAGGAGGATGGGGTAGGAAGAAAGGTGGGATCTGCAGTTTGCTTCTGAAGTGTTTTTCCACAGTCATGTTCTGAGCATTGAAGTCTCCTGGTAATGCTACTTGAGGAAGTGTGGACTCTTTAGGAAGTGGGACCTGGTAGGTCTCTAGAGGTGAGCCTGCAAAGGATCTGGCTCAGTCAACCCCTGGTTCCAGCCCACTCTCTGCTTCCTGGTCCATTGCTATGGGAACAGTCACAGCCTCACATCCCCATCCAGAGACGAACCGCTCCACTACTGCTTTCCCTGCAGTGCTAACCGAAGACTCCTGAAACTTAGAGCTAGAGTGAATCTGTCCCCACTTCTATGGGGGTGTTTCAGTCACAGAGGTGCATATGTAAGTAACACAGCTGAGGGACACTGAGACTGATCAGGCTTGCCTTTCTGAGGGCCATGTCTGAGTGAGACTTGGGGGATGCAGTGAAACATTAGAAGACAAAGCGTGTCCCGGGAAGAAGCAGAGAGCTTGGTGTGGCTGGGACTGACAGAACACTGAGGTCAGGCACTGGGGCAAGGGTAGAAACGGGAAGACTGTTAGTCTCCAGGAAGCTGATGCTGAGAGCAGAGGCCTGGAGATTCTGGAAGGAAGGGGGATATCTGTGTCCTCAGGGGCACTGTGAGGGTCACAGTATCTCTCTTTGATGCTGTGGCCTGGGTCACAGCCACCATGGGAAAAATGACTTGCCCTCTTCATGAAACAGCTCTGAAGGCTACCCCTGACTTCCTGAAAAGGTAAAGATGCTGTCCTGGGGTGAGCGATAGAGAGAAAATGGGAAGGAATGCACAGGCTAGTAACCCAGGGGGTTGTGGATACCACAGAGGCAATGTCTGTAGGTGGAGCACCTGATCACATGAAGTATGGGTCAGTAACTGGAGGAGGCAACCACACTTCTCTGGGCTCTGATGGCAAGGAGGCTGTTCTGTCCTTTGCAGCCAGTCACTGAACAAATGTTATAATATCTTTGAATCGTAGCTTTCTCATCTATGAAAAGCACAAGCCCATTCTTGTCTGTACAAGTTACGGTGAAGACCGAATAAGATCTATTGCTAATACTCGCCAAACCACAGCAGTGCAGTTCTGCAGTATCTAAGCCTACAGATCTTGATTCTTTCAATAACTGGCTGTGTGGCTTTGGAGAACTCATCGAACCTCTCTGTGCCTATTTTCTCACATCCTATAAGAACGGGACCCACCTCCTGAGGATTATTAGAATGTAGAGATTAAAGGAGTTAACATCTGTAAACAATTTCAAACAGTGTTTGACACGTGGTAAGCACAGTGTAACTGCCAGTTCTCATTGCTGTTATGAAATTGGAATCTAAAACTTCTGAAAAGCATATGGCTCCATAATCGCGGAAATGCGGTTTATTTTCTGGTGACAAAAATAACCAGCGGGAATAAGACAGCACGCCAATGTCGCTCACTGGCAGGCATTAGCTTTTATTCATGTATGAACTTGCCATGTTTCTCTGTGAACAGAAAGGCGAGGGTTCTAATTTTCGTTTTTGTTTGCATATAGTTCAGCACAAGCTGTAATTTCCAAGCTGTGTAGCAAACTCTCAATTTCCCAGGCTAATTTCTCCAGTGAGAGTTTTCTTTGCTGTCACCTTGCGTCTACATTGTTCCTCCAGTGCATGGGAGGATTCTGTGACTGCAGACGTGTCTGTGGCCTTGTGCAACCCCACCCTACAGCAGGCACACACAGGGGCCAGGCTGCTCTGTCCATGAAATGCAACTTTTAAGGGCCACCTTTCTGGTACCATGCTAGGTACCGGACATTCCTAGTGGAATAAGGAACATCATTTTCAAGAGGTGAATGGTAGCCCAGAAAATAAGCTTCTGAGTAACTTGGAACTGACCTCCACCCTAGCTCTCCAATCCCCGCTGCTAGGACCTGAATGTCTAGCTGCTAGGACACACCACTTAATTTCTCTGAATTTCAGTTCTCTCTAGTCTGAAATAAGAACAAGAAGATAACAACAACTGCATAGATTTCCTAGAAGAACTGAGTGAGAAACTGCCTGTCAAGCAGTTGGCTCACTCAACGTTAACATTGCCCTGTTCATGCAGGGCGGGTGGGGGGTGGGTGCGAGCTGGTAGCTACAGTCTATGTGGAAAATGAGAACACAGAGGAGACAGTGCTCAAGAAGCAGAGGCTGGAATAAGCTAGTGTCTGCTGTTCTTTTCTGGTGTCTGTCCCACCCATGGTCCAGGATCCTTGGTCTGGTAGATCTGCCTTACCTCAGGTGTACAAAATCCTGTGCTTCTCAGCCCAAGTCCCAGATCTGATCATAGCTTACCGTCATCTTGAACGCCAAGGTATCTCCCTCAATCTCACTGATAATGCTCTCATTCACTCAACAACCTCCCCAAAATTCATACTCTGGGGGTAGCCAAGAGATCTACAGTGATGGGGGAACTTGCCCACACAAGAGTCTCTGAATCCCTCAGCAGCACTAGCAAGCAGTCCCTGTTGGAACATTGGAGGCAATCCTGATCTGGGTAGACTCCATCCCATCTAAGAGCCCAGCATCTGTGCTCATGGCTGTGCAATGGCTCTTGGCCCTCATTTTTGTTCTGTTGGTGAGCCCTGCCAATCAGTTGCTCCTATAGAGTGGGCCCTGCTGCATGCTGCATCCCCCTATACACACACACACACATACACACACACACACACACACACACACACACACACACACACACACACTCCAGCATCCTTACATAAGACTTCTGCAAAGGCTACTTGCCAGTCATCATCTGCTCTCAGAGTTTTGGGTTGGTTTGGGTTGGATTTTTGAGATAGAGTCTTGCTCTACAGCCCAGTATATTCGTTAATTTCCTAAATACAGTGACAAATACCCAACAAGAGCAACATAAGGCAGGGTTTGCTCTGGCTCATGGATTGAGGGCACAGTCTATCTTGGTGAAAATGATATGGTAAGGAGAGTATCGGGTGGATGGTCACAAGGCCACAGTGGGGAAGCAGATAGAGGTGAACAGTGGTACTCGGCTCACTGACTCCTTTATCTTTTTCAGTCCCCCATCACAGCCCACATTCAGGCTGGGTCTTTCCTCTTCAGATAAACCTCTCTAAGTACATCCTCAAAGACAGACTTGGAGACATGTTCTGTTGGTTCAGTCAATATGGCAATAACAATGAACCATCACACTCAGGCTGACCTGGAGCTCACTATATAACCCAGATTCACAATCCTCTTGCCTCCACCTCATCACTACTGAGATTGCAGGAGTGCACCATCCCATTTGTCATTAGAGTTTCTTACTTTATGCACACAGGGACTCACATTCAATGCCCTCTGATTTTCAATCAATGGACCCATTCCTTCAAGAAGTACAGCCTTCAATATGGTAGAGATTAGATATCTGCAACAGGCCCCAATTGCCTGGTACCCCATCTTCTCTTTGGCAGAACAAACATCTTTAGGTTCCTTCTCGTATTTCTCTTAGGACAGTGTCTTTTTCAAACTTACCCTGGTCAGTGAAGACATTGGGATAATGGTGGTTTCTCTGTAGTTTTGGTCCCAGAGAATATTTACATTTAGCCTCAAGAAGTAAGCCATACTGGGAGACTGTAACAAATGAGGTAGGAAGATGTGACGTCACACTATGGGGCGCCTTCTCCTTCTGCCTAGAGGAGAACTAAGATCTGCAAACATGACCAGGGAAAAAGCCTGTTTTCTTAAGTTTTCAGGAAGGTCTGCAAACTGTATGTGATTGTATCTTCTCCACTGTAGATGTTCAAAGAGATTGGTGGAGGAAACAAAAGGCTGGCGGAAAGGGCAATGTTTCTGTGAAAGTGCCGCTTACGCTCCAGGGGCTGAGGAAAGTATGCAAACTCCACAGCTCTGGGCCTAAGGGTTAACCACCAAGAAGAGAGTTCTTCTGGATAACCTCAGACCATTCCAAATTTGTCCTCTGCTCCTTTCCTCCTGCAAGTCCACTCTTTACCCACCACTATCCCTATATCTAAAGGTCTAAAGACTCTGCGCTGCCTGACGGGCCTTGGGTAGCCATGGCTGTCTCCACACATAGCAAATAGCTCCTTTCTTACAACACCCACCTTCCCTGGTAACGCTTCCCATAAGCCCCTGCCTCTGCAGCCTCGGGGATCAGAATGACTCTATTAGGAGCCAGCCCTGTTCCATCTCTCCACGTTCATTCAGGACATTTTTCTTGTGATCTCTTCCAAGGTGAAGAGACTGACTGACAAATATGGGAGTCGCTTACTCAGAAATATTTCCCCATACTCATGTTTGGAATCTCCATGGTGCAGAACTTTCTAGAGAGTGGTCCAGATTTTCATGGCCTAGTCCTGGAAGCTTTAGAGTATCCAGAATCCTATGGAGGAACTGAAAGATGGCAAGATGTGACTGATCACCGTTAGAGTGTTCTCGGACAGGGACGAGCCAGACTAAGCAGCCATGTTTGCATGTGGAAAGCGAGCATGCTGGGAAATATTCCCTGTAAGGTAAGCTAGCCTTGCAGTGTGAGAAGCTAGAGCTGAAAGACAAGAGGAAGGGCACCTAAGACTTAGCATTGTTTAGCAGTTGTCACAAGCCTTTGGAAAGGTATTTTATTGCCCCCAGCGTACAGAAGAGAAAGTATGAAGGGAGCAGCTTCACAAAGCCCCTGGCTCTTACTCACCCCAAAATCTTTTTCTCTCCATTCTTATTGAACTTCCCCACTAAGGGACTAATTTGGGGAGATTCTTCTGTAGCTGCAGACATGCTCGTGGGCAACAGGGACACTATGAAACTTAAGAGTTACTATAGCTTCGTGTGTGCAAGCTAGGAGTGACAAGTAGATGAATTTTTCTAGAAAGACCATAAGCAAAATGTATGACTCCACTTACATTAGTAACGCCTCTTTCTCTAAGAAGGTGCGAGTTTGCCCTTTAGGGATGTTTTTGTTCATTTCTCCGGTGTGTCTCAATTTGGCTTCTTGGCTGTCCTTGGGCTATTTCTGTTCCAGTCAGGGGCCACAGGTCCTATGAAGTCACCACCTTGCACCTGTGCTTGCTCCACTGCCAAGGCCAGAGAAAGTCAGCCTTTCTGCTTCCTTTCGAAAGCCTGACAGTCACACCTTCTGTACTTCAAAGGCACACGGTATGACCTCAGCAGGCTGACATAAATGGACACTCACAAGAAAGATTATTCATCTTGTGGCTTTCCCATATGGGACAGAAACAGCCATTAGTGAACCTCTGCAGAGCTTAACAGTTTACAAAGCCATTTTCCATACATTAATCTAATTTGGTTCTTAGAATGATTTATGGGATGGTAGTATTTTTCTTATTATTTTCTAGATGACAAATCTGACATTTAGAGAGGGAAAGTAATATGGCTGAAGTCACACTACCGGTAAAAGTCAGAGCTACAACTTAAATTCAGGCCCTCTGCTCCGAGCCACTTGAATCTTCTTACTTAACACAGCAAAGCGAAACCATTTTAAACTGGTTGGGGTGTATCTAGACCTGGCAGAATTAGATTAATTCTAAGTATTTTGTGTACTGAATAAAAAATGTTGTCCTAGAAGCCTCTAGTCCTCCAGGATGTTTTCAAAGATGGATGAAGGCAATTCTCTTGCCTCAGAGACTGGAGAAATTGCAGCAATCCCCTGAGTATTACCTCCTGCACAACTCAAATAGCAAGATGTTTGGTCCAGCGATGCAGCTGCAGGCTTCAGACATTCCTTACTTGGCATCTTGTCTTAGAGGTCTCCTGCCTTTTAGGAGACGCAGAAGCAGCCTTGTAATCCCTCCTTTCCCAAGATAAGGCCTAGAGGAGGTGGCATTGAGTGCCCCCTTCCAATGAAGAGCCCAGGCTATCCCATCACCCTAGTCCCATCACACTCCAACTGCAGTACCACTATGCTCCTGAAACAACACAGAAACCTAACTCAGCAGAAGGCTGCGATGCAAACTGTACACATCAGGTATTCAGCGACAATCCCAGCACACTATTAACACTCTGCTGTACAATGAATGTCTTCATGAGGCTTCCAGCTAGAACTGCAGGGCTAGGTCCTGCAGGAGCCACACAGTATTTCAAAATGTGCAACAATCTTCTCTTTATGGAAACTGAAACAAAATTGTACATCGGATGAACAACTGCCTCTGTAGGTTAGATAACCAGCATGAACAAAGGAATTCCTTGAAAGACATGAACTGCCCCCAAATGATGAGAATACGTACCACCAGAATAACTTATAGCAAGTAGAGCTTGAATTAATAACACATATGCACATGCACACTCATATGCACACATACAAATCACATGTGCAAAACCTCCATGTAAATATATGCACAAACATACATTTATACATACACTCATGTATGCACACATTCACATACATGTACAATCATGTACACACAAACATACTTATCATGAGTACACTACACACATACATATACACATACATGAACACTCATAGAACACACATATGTGCCACCACAGAGACATGCTTATGCACATACAAACACACACATGCACACACACACTCATACAAACTACTTCTCATTTAGAAAAGGTCAGGACACATAGCTTCACTAATTAATTCTACCAAAAATATATTCAAAAACAATTAACACCAATAAATCAGAAACTTTTCCCATCCTCCCCCAAAAGAAAACGACCAGGGAGAACGCATTTGAACTTATTGTGCAAAACCATTATCCTCTGATACCAAAGCCAAAGGCATCCCGAGAAAACTGCATATAAATATTTCTTATGAATATAAATACAAATTCTTTCAACAAAACACTGGCAAGCCAAATCCAACCACATATAAAAAGAAATATATACCATGACTAAGTGGCCTCTACCTCAGGAATGCAAGGTTGGTTTAACAATAAGGTTGGTCAATCAATAAGACAGTGTGGATTAATATAAAATCCCGCCATAGTCTCCACAGGCACATACAAATCACTGACAAAATGCGACAGCTTTTCATGATAAGATATTAAAAAACCAAGGAAAGTCATTTTCATGACAACAGCTATCTAAAACAAAACCCAGAACCCCACAACTAACAACATGTTTAATAGTAAGGGACTAAATGATTTAGCCAGAATCAAATGAAATAAATATGTCTGCTCTGACTACTACTCGCTGGAAGGTCTAACCAAGGCAACCTGGAGGGCAAGATGGAACAGGGTTATCCAGACTGTAGAGTGTCAGGCGCAACTGTCAGCCCAACTCTCTCTGGCTATAGATGACATAGTCTTGTACCCTGGAAGTACTGAGAAATCAGCCCATGAAGTAGAAGAAAGTCTTAGGAATAGAGAACACACTCAGCAACCTCGTAAGATAGAAATTAACAGGGAAAGCTGAACTGTGTTTCTGTGTACTAGCGATGCACGCGGTGGAATGAAATTCACCACGGAAATCAAACCATAAATGCTTGGAGATACATTTAATAACAAAAAGTGTATTTTTGTTTGTTTGTTTTGTTTGTTTGGTTGGTTGGTTTTTGGTTTTTCGAGACAGGGTTTCTCTGTGTAGCCCTGGCTGTTCTGGAACTCACTTTGTAGACCAGGCTGGCCTCGAACTCAGAAATCTGCCTGCCTCTGCCTCCCAAGTGCTGGGATTCAAGGTGTGCACTACCACTGCCCGACATTTTTTGTTTATTTATTTAGTTAGTTAGTTAGTGCTTGGGTTTGAGTCCAGGAATCTGTTTGTGCTAGGCAAGTGTCCACTGCCCCTGAAGAAAAAAAAAATCACCAAAATAAGAAAGACTAACAAAATGATAAGCACTTTTGACCTAGAAAGCTTAGCATTGCTCAATCTGTGAACCAATTCAATCCCAATCCCAGTTGCCTTTCCCCCTGAAGTCAGCAAGCCGAATCTTAAAATTCACATGGCAAAGCAAGGGTACAGTAGACAAAACAAGCCTTAAAAAGAACAGAGTTGAGGGATTCACTGGTTCTTATTTCAAAATATGTTCCATTTAAAAAAAAAAACAAACCACTAATCAGGACAAAGGAATGCAGACAGACCTGTTGGCATAGCATGGAGTGCCCAGAAATAAGCCTTAGCGCTTATCATCAATTGATGATCAGGAAGGATGCCAAGGTCATTCAAAGGAGAAAGAATATTTTCAATGCAGAGTATTTGAAAAATTAGATAGACATGTGTAAAATAATGTGGTGGACCTCTACCTCACACTAATGCACACACAAAAAATTAATTTAGATCAGTCGTGGGACCAAATGTAAGCAGTGAAGGTGTAAAACTCACAGATGAAATTGTGCCATAAATCTCTGTGACCTCGAGTTGGGCAATAAACTCTCATGACACCAAAAGTTCCAGCAATGAAAGCAACATGACAAGTTCAGGGCTGGGAAATCCAAAGAGGGAACCTACTGGTGGTGTTTCAACAAATGGATACATTGTCAAACGCTGTTTCTGATTGGGTAGATTTGTGCTGCTTCCAACATTGGCCAGAGAAGCCTCTTTTTGCAGTGAAGAGTGGTTTAAGTCAGAGACTCATGACAGGTCAAAGTGTTAAGAATAAATGACTATATGTGTTTATTGTTAACGGATCACCTAGACCAACATCCTTCTATCCTAGGCTCAGGAAACATCACAGAAGAGTGGGTGGAAAGAATGTAAGAGTCAGAAGATGGGGAGGAAACTTGTGAATACTATGTTTGTGAAGAACATGGCTGAGGCTCTCACGTCTTCTCACCACAGCTGTGGTTGCTGATCAAAGCCTGAACGAAATCAAGGCAGTAAAACGTCTACCATGGATCAGGAGGGCTCTCGAGACCCACCCTTAGCTGAGGACCTATGGGCCAGTGATGGCTGCTGAGGGAAAAAAAAATCCCTTTTTTTTAACAGATAGAAACACTGGTAGGTTGCCCATATTCCAGTGGTGGCACCGCATATTTGCATATGGCAACACAAATTGAACTCAGTGGTAGGCTATTTAATAATAATGATAATAATAATAATAATTATTATTATTATAATAAAAGGACATGAAGTGAGGAAGAAAATAAGTTGATGAGTCCTGTGAGGAGTATGAGGGAGGTACTGGGGCTTGAAAATCAAAATAGATTGTAAATATCTCTGACATTTTCAGAGAATAAATAAGATGAATATTAAAAATTTGGAACATTTTAAAGCTTTTGTGCTTTAAAGAAAACTACCAAGAAATTAAAACTCAACTCATAAAATAAGAAAAAAATCAAATTATATATGATAAGACTCTAGTATCCAGAATGTATATAACAAATAACTCCTATAAAGGGGGAGGGGGCTAATTGTTTGAGTAAACATTTCTATAAAGAAGGCAAGAAGCACATGATAGGATGTCCAACATCAGTAGTTATTAAGGATAGTCAAAGCAAAAGCTACTTCATATCCACTACAAGGATACATTCTACAAAATCAAGATATATAACACATGCTTGTGAGGATGCAGGTGATTGTAGCAATCAGACAGATTGTCAGTGAAATTATAAAACAGAGCAGCTACTGTGGACAATGGTCTGGCACTTCTTCTTATAACCATGTTACACACTTATTTTCAGAATTATGTCATCTAATACATTATATTTATACATATATATATATGTATATATATACATACATATGAACTCACAGACACTATAAATCACTATTATATAAAATATATGCAATGTATATAAATTTATACATATGCCGAGGCATATATATATATACAGCAAATAGTATGGACTTTCCAAAAAGGGGTTCCTAACTTTAGACCCAAAGAAAGCAAACCCTGTGGCATCCCAGAAACTGTTAGCTTGTACATAGATACTCATGGCATCCTTGTTCATAAGTAGGAACAACCTGAATGTCTACCACCTAATCAGTGCATAGGCAAGATATATTCATATATGAAGTCCTAAAGCCATGTTGATAAAACTTAGAGAAATTGTGGAAAGTGCGACAAATGACTGGATGAAGACATAAAAGGCCATGTGTGTGTGACCTCATGAGATGTCCAAAACTGGAAAACCCATAGGTCAAAAAATACATAGCTGTTTTCCAAGTGTGGGGGAGGGAAAACACACAGTGGTTACTGGTGACACAAAAGGAATTTTTATTTGTTTCATTGCTGTAACCAAAAGCAATTTCAGGAAGTGTCTTAGTCAGGGTTTCCATCTCTGGGATGAAGCACCATGACCAAAGCAAGTTGGTGAGGAAAGGGTTCACTTGGCTCACACTTCCACATCGCTGTTCACTTCAGAAGGAAGTTAGGACGAGAACTCAAACAGGGCAAGAAACCAGCAGTAGGAGTAGAAGCCATGGAGGGGTGCCACTTGCTGTCTTGCCAAGCCTGTTTTCATATGGAAGACAGAACTACCAGCCCAGTGGTGGGTGCCAGGGGTGACCCTAACCACAATTGCCTGGGCCTTCCCCTCTCAGTCACAAATTAAGACATTTGTCTTACAGGTTTGCCTGCAGCATTTTCTCCTGTGAGGCCGTCTCCTTCCAGAGGACTATATCTTGTGTCAGGTTGACATAAAACTAGCCAGCACAGGAACGAAGGACTCACAGTGTTGCGTATTTGATTGGCTCACAGTTAAGGGATAACATCTCTTGTGGCAACAGAGGTATAGTAGCAGGCATGTGTGGTTGACGGTCACAAGGTATTCATCGTCAAGTTCCCAATAGAGGACCTGTTCTCCCTAAAACTTTCTGTGCTGGGATTCCACTGTCTGCACCTCCCTTAGCATTCTGGTCTTCCAGATTCCCACCAAAATGCACATTAAGCTCTGCTTTCGGCATCGTAGAGTCTCTCTATCCCATAATTCCAAACTCCATACTCCTGCAAAGCAAAGGTGTAAGAACCACAAGGTCAGGATTACCACCCCAAACCCTATTCCTTGGTGCTAACTCACTGCTTGAATAACCTTTCTCATTGCTATGACAAAATACTTGAAAGAAAGGGTTATCTTGGCTTAGAGTTCGAGGGTACAGCCTATCATGGCAGGGAAGGTATGGCCATTGGAACAAGAGGCAACTGTTCTTATTGTGTCTGCACTTTCTCCTTTTTCTTCTGTCTGTGACCTAGCCCAGGGGACAGTACTGACCACATTCAGAGTGAGACTCCTTTCTCAGTAAAAGCTTCCTGGAAAAAGATCTCACTCCTACAGAGTCGTGTTTTGATGATAATCTAAATTCAGTCAAGTTGACAAGAAAGACTAACCATCACACAAAATTAAGATAGTATTGATAGTTGTATAGTGATATAACACTGGGCTACATACTTCATAGGGAGGGATTTATAGTGTGTCAATTATATCTCACAAAAGCTTATATCAGTGCCTACATAGAATAGAAAGTTATGTGAGTGGGTTCATTGCATTGTACCCAGGCATTCTGTCTCAGACGATAGCAACAGATATACAAGCTGGTTTTTTTTTTTTCTGTAAATTCTACAAAGTTCTTTCTAGACAGATTCTAAAGGTATTACCTCCTCCAATTCAAAACTCAGGACACATTTTAATATGAGTTTTCTGGATTTTTGTTAAGTTACATTAAAAGTCCATATACCTAGCTATATCAAGTAAGCTGTTTTACCAACCATCTGCCTAGGAATTGTTACAATGATATAAAATTGAAGCTGTCAGAAAAAAAAAAAAAACTCCTCTGGGTATAGCCTCACATATATCAGGCATTGATTCATATCAAATAAACATATTCTATTATTCAAAAGACACACCCAAGTTTCTAGATACCAGCCATGAGGAGTTGATGGAAAGTTATAACTATCCACACACTTTTATGAAGGAAAATAATTCTCATCTGCTTTCTGTTTTAAATTTGATGTCAATAATTGAACAAAAACAAATAACCCTCAAAATGCTGGGGCAGACGACTTGCTTTATCAGCAGGCCACCCACTTACCTGGTGCAATGCAAACATTTATCAATTGCACAGGTGCATCTTTCTCTGGCAAAGCCTTGTTCTCTTGCCTTTGGAAATGTTTTCCTAGGATTAGAGCTGTGCAGAAGCCTCTTACAGAGTCTACTTCCGTGTGGTACCCCTTCCTGCATCAGTCTCCGCATCCTTTCTTCTTTTCTCCTGATACTTGGTTCCTCCTCACATCCCTCTTTCTCCTCCATTCCTAGTCTGAAGACCCTCTCAATCCCACTTCTGCTTAGTTCTCTCCTCTGCCCCTCTCTGCTCATAACTAGCACTCATGTGTAATCACTCCTTGAACAACTCAAGCTAGGGATAACCAACATTTTTGCAACACTTCCTACATGAATTGGATTTTCTCACATCTCAGCAGAGACCTACTAGTTTACTATTTTTATTACTGCTTACATTACTATTATTACTTATTATTTTTAGTTTTTAATATGAGAATATAAGAGCCAGGCAGTATAACTACTCTGGCCCAGAAGTCCATTAATGCCTCCTGTCACTGCTATCCATCTTCAGTTGTCACTCTCAAACTAACCTTCATTACAGGTGTCCCATCCTAACCATGTGACATTTGCACATAAGAAATTCTGGAAATAGATATTTTATAAATGCATACAATCAAGTTTATGAGAAGAAAGCAAAGGCTGGGGTCTTCAATCTCACTTTCCTACAACTCTGCCTCCACTCTAAACCCCCACAGTGGCCAGAGTATGCTTCTAAAAGTGCTAAAAGCTGGCTGTGTGACACCCTCCTGCTGGCCAAGGTTCTGCTGCTGTTGTTCCCTGAACCCTCCAGTTGTCTTTATTGCCCATCCATTCTCATGTTTCTTAGAAATAATCTTTGTTATCACTATCTTGATAGTGGATGCTCTATCTAAAAATAACTTAGGAGTGCCTGTGGCTTCCCATAGGTCTCGGGTCTCCCCACAACCCATGGAATCCTTAGAAGGCACAGCCCGATCTCATTAGAATTAAAACTCCACACAGCTCTAGAGTAGAGATGCTGGACCACCTTGTTATACGATGTATGCACACTTCACCTCTTTGTATGTCAGATCCCTCCTTGGTGAGTTAGAGGAAATCTTAGCATAGCATGCATCTCACCGAGTTTTTAGGATATTTAGAATAATATAAGTAATAAAATGAGATGTGGCATACACATATACATTTCAAGATAAATATTTGCCAATTCACTCTCCTTCTTCACCTATGCCTTTGGTGTTCCTGTAAACTTTTGCTTTGTTCTCATAAACTTAAGTATATGCATTTATAAAATATACAGTTCCGGAATGATGAGACAGCGGTGACAGAAAGTGGAGCTTTAAAAAAGGCATTAACTCCAGGGTCTTAATGACGCACTTAATGAGTCTACCCCAGGCACATTGTCCACATCTATGAAATGGGAGCGATGGCATAGACCTCGTGAGACTGCACAGAAGGTTACCAGGGAGAGTCTGTTTGAAGCAAGTGTTCAGTGTCTAGAGCTCACTAGGCAGGCTGGACCACAAACCTGTTCACTGCTTTCATCCAGCACACAGCCAGGTCATATTCTCAGCAGCATGTGGCATCCGGTTATCCAGTCCACTCATAAGTATGAATCAGTGCCTTCAACTAAAGAAAGAAGGTCACGAGGGAAAATGTAGAAAGAGAATTTAAAATAATCCTTTAAGATAAGATACAGAACCTAAAACTACCCCCATGGCCCCTGAGACTTAAGGTGGGCTCAGTATTCTACGGCTCTGATCAATGGCAGCTTCCTTTATTAGGGGAGTCCCCGCAATAGGAAAAGGCCCCTTGGCCCCAGTCAGTCAGCACACACATGAGTCCTGACTGATACATGGGAATGCTAGTCAACTGGACAATAGGAGGGAGGGGTGGGGTGCACAGAGGCCCACTGCCAGCTCCGTAGCTGTACTCCCTCACTGAGAACGTGACTGCCACGAGGCACTCGTGTTGATTTTTCCCAGAGGACGAGAAGGAAGGCTATTTCCATGGGGGCGTTAATGTGGAGGGGTGTGGGCAGTGCAGCGGAGACTCCTGTGGCTACATTCTTTCTTGGCAGGCAGAGTGATAGGGTGTGGGTGTCCTGTCATCAGATCTGCACGACATTAGCCCAACCCATTACATCAGCAGGAATCGCATCCCTCAGGGAGGAGTGAAGGCCAGGGCAGCAGGGCCAGCTCATCCCACAGCAAGGCATTACAAGCTGTTGCCTCTCCCCTGCCCCGTTCTTTCTGGATTCCATGGGAATTGCTACTCCCGAGGCCCACCACATCTCAGGCACCACCTAGGTGTTTAATTTATGTTCAAATATTTAATTCCCCCAATATCCCTTCCAAGAATGCGATCACATCCATATTTTATTAGTGACTTCAGTCGGGCTCAGGGAGGTGAAGTCATTGGCCATGATCATCGCATAGTCAGTGTTTGGCAGAGCTGGGATCCAAGCCCAGATCCATGTTAAACTACAGCCCCTGTTTTGTTTGATGGGACTCCATATCCTCCCAAGGACCCCTTTTGAGACAGCCTTTTCCTGCATGCCTATATTTGGAATAGTATGATACTGGCAATAAGTCTCTTTTGCCTTATTATTCTGTGAAATTAAATCCACCTTGACATAGTTCATATTGTTTGGTTACATTTCCAAAGTGCTACCTGTCCATGTCACAAACACACTGCAGTCCAGAAAGCAAGGCCCTGATTCTGCCATCCATCTCTTGGTATGTTCAGAAAGCATACCAAGCTACATTGGGAATCATGATGAATTTATCAGACCCAACAAAGCCTCCTGGCAATTTCTATCAACATCCACACATCCCTACATTCACCCTTTCTGATTCTTTAGTCAGAAAATGTCAAATTAGAAAGCATTACATTACCAAGCATCTAGTTATACATGGGAGATATAAAATACCTACTGTCTCAGAGTTTCACAATCACAGACCAAACCTGTCTTAAACTCTTAAGTTTCTGATGTGGGCCTTTGTCTGTTCTTCTACTCTACATTTTTAATTATCCACTGAGCACAGGCTCTTCTCTTTTACTAGGGTACTGGTGTCATGAGATTCTCTTTCTACTCACCATTCTCAGCCTAGAGTACTGCTGAAAGCAAGAAATCTGACAGAATTATTAACATTCACCCCATGGTCCAACTTGGCTTAGGTATTGGAACCCACCTCTCATATTGGATATTGAGTAAGTTAAGGCCAAAATTATCTCAGACATGCCTTCACTCAATCAAGCTAACCCAAGATTCTTCTCTGAGACAAGGGCAAACCACCACCAATTCTACTTCAGCAATGATCAGGGCAACCTCAGTGAGTTTCACGATAAGACAGAAATTGCCCTAAATTCCTCTTGAGTCAGTCTCCTGTTCACTGAAGTACTTCTGCGTGTAATATACCCAGTCACATTACTTATCATTATCCATTGCCAAGATCTTTAGTCCACTGTATGTTCACATGTGTGTGCATATATGTGTGTGCAGGGGCATGTGTGTTATTAATGTCACACAGGCTAGAGCCATTTGGAAGAGGGAGCCTCAGTTGAGAATAAATCCATACCACATTGGCCTATGAGGGTATTTGCTTGATTAGCAATTGATGTAAGAGTCTCATTCTCTGTGAGTGGTGCCATCCCTAGGCTAGTGGTCCTGAGTACAATAAGAAAGCAAATTGAGAAAACCATGAGAGCAAGCCAGTAAGCAGTATCCCTCCATCCTTCCATCTTCTCCTGCCTCTGGACTCCTGTGTTGAATTCCTACACTGACTTCCCTCAGTGGGGAACTCTGCTGTGGAACTGTAAGCAGCAATAAATCCCTTTCTCCCCAATACTTTGTTGTCATGGTGATAGAACACTTGTCACAGTGATAGGGGCTTAACTAAGACAAAGGGTATATACGAGTTGGGGTAGGTTTGTCAGGGGATGCCTGTGTGTGTGCATGTAGACACATGTCAATCTCAGATGCCATTCCTAAGATTCTATCCATCTTAATTGCTAAGCAAATGTCTCTCACTGGCTCAGAACTGCCCAGTTAGGCGAGGCTGTCTGGCCAGCAAGACACCACATGTCTGTGACACCCCAGCATATTGATCATTGTACCCCACCTTGCCTGGTTTTGGGACATTGGGTTTGGGGAGTTGAACTCAGCTTCTTTTGCCTGTGCACAAAGCACTTCATAAGTGCACCTATCTTCCCAGGCCTTCATTTTACAATGTTTATAAAGAACTTCCTCAAATTAGAAAACAAGTCAGGTGTGGTGGCTCACTCCTGTAATCCCAGCACTTGCAAAGACAGATGCAGGCAACCAGGAAGCAGTTCAAGGCCCGTCATAGCTATGTAGCAAGTCTGAGAGTGGTCCTGGTTACAGTGTGAGATGCCACAAAACAAAATAAAAACCTCTTCAAATGGTCAGCCTTCATGCATCCAGTGGGTTGGTGGGATAACTTTTTAAAAAGAAAATTGGAAAACAAATGTTCATATTATTCTGAAAGAAGACAGAGGACTGTATCAGATCCTCAAATCTGAAACAAGTGCCTGTCTTGTGGGGACATTGTCCTTTCATGGAAGTCATTTTCCACTTGGTGTATGCCTGGAGCCAGACAACCCAAAATCCAGAAGAGGCAAAGGTTATACTCACCACTAACTATTCTGCTCATGGCTAAACAAGAGCTGCTGAGTGTGCCCCTAGGCTTGCGTACAGCACTTTGGCCAGATTGCTAGTGAGGCCTGGTTCCTGTGGTAGCATAATGGAGGATGTAGAAAATTCATGACATAGTTGTCAAGTCCAAAGGAAAGCCCAGTCCCCCAAATTCAGGCTGTTCCCCTCTAACAAGGGAACCTATCTGTCAGAAAGACTAATGGCTATCTGTGATGTATATGCAGACCAAGCTCATGCTGGCCTCAGTACCTGTGGTCCTTCCAGCTCTTCTCATCCCTCCTTCCACCCTAAACATCTCCAACTCATAGGCTTCCTTTCCCTCTACTTCTGATTTCCTTATTGCCTTGCCATTTGTGGACACATGCTCTCTGTCTTCCTTTCTCTCTCTCCCTGTCTCTCTCTCCTCTTGTGACCTGGTCCAGTCTACTGACCATGTTACATCTACTGCTTTCTCTCCATGCTCTGCACTCTTCTGGATGTCTCTAGCTTTAGTTTCCTTCATATCTACAAGAAAAACCTTCCTCTCAACCATACCTAGGGGCAGTCATGTCCTCAGTTGATATATCACACGCCCAAACCCTCCATCTATGCAGTAGGGCTATAGAAGGCCTTTATGTCCCAGAGCCTGGCCCTGGGGAGGACTGTAGAGCCCAGCCTTTGGTCTTTCTCGGTTCTTGCTTCTAGATGTAATTGCTTGCTTGCTCCTGTGTCACTCTTCCCAATCTTAGCTGCTAGGATATGACACCGGGCTGATACTAGTGCTGTGCCTTTGACCTTCCTAAACTGTGAGTCAAATAAGCCTCATCTTCCTCAGTAGCTGAAGTCAGTGATTTCATTACAGTAATGAAAGACTAACCAATATACCTAAACACAAGCATGTAAGGAGAGAGTAACAATAAGTGTGGACTGTCTGTGTGCAAAATCACACACGTACACGCGCGCGCGTGCACACACACACACACACACACACACACACACACACACGCTTTACTTACTCTCATGCTTACAGCATGTAATCCTCACAAGGAGATTTCCTCCTCCTCCTCCTCCTCCTCCTCCTCCTCCTCCTCCTCCTCCTCCTCCTCCCCCTCCCCCTCCTCTTCCTCTTCCTCCTCTTCCTCCTCCTCCTCCTTCAACTTAACTAAGACCTCCACAAAGGCTTCAGCGAGACTTATTACATTTCCAAAAGCTCTTAAAAGCTGGCCTTTGGCTGGGACTTAGTGTCCCCTTTAGTAAGCAGTCTATCACAGTGAAGGCCTGACCAGGGACCATTGTCCTGTGGCTGACAGTGACCAATCTATAACAGCAGAGGCCCATGCCCAACCTCACAAGGGGATTTGTATTTCCGAAGCCAAAGAAACAAACTAGAAGACAAGTCTCCATAGATGGAACAATCACAACTAGCCAATGCCTGCTGGATACTTATGTGCCATGAGTGTAAAGGCAGTGAAACTGGATAAGCTCAAAGCCACAGATTTGTAACTTGCGCTTATGTAAATGTTTATGGATTCGTTGAGGGATCGATCCTCTCTGCCTTTCTCTTTAGTATGTGCTTCAGAGAGAACGTTTTTTTTTTTGTTTGTTTGTTTTTTGTTTTTTTTTTGTTTTTGTTCTTGAAATGAGGATATGAACTTCAGCTGTTGCTTAGGAGAATGAAGCCAGAAGCCCGCGAGAGAAAAATCTAAAGTCCATTTGTGACTTCACTCTAACAGACTACACACTATCTTCTTTCCCAACACCCCACCAACTCTGGGTTACTAAGCCAGCCAGATAAGTAACACTTTTTACATTGGCTGGGGTGGAGTGGGGGGCAGAGAGACAGAAAGACAGGGAGAAAAGGAAATGGGGAGGAAGGAAGAGAGAAAGGGGGAGAGATAGAGCGTGGGACAGAGGGAGATAAGGGGGAATGCACATACATACACCCTGTCCTTACGAAGGAATAAAATGCATATGTCCACCTCTGGTGACTGACAAGCACATTCCAGCCTTTTGCCCATAGCTTCTTAGCCAGAGCTGCTAATCTAGTTAGTCCCTGCTTCTGATTTCTACACTAGTCTCATGGCATCCCAAGCCATCAACTAAGGGCCTGGTATACTCTTTCTCCTCCCTCCCAGTGCACTCTTAAGCCTTAGATCCCAAAGCCTTGTCTTTAAGGCTCCCTATCTGGGCTACCAACGCCCTCGCTCTGATCCGTCTCTGCCTTGCTCCATTCCAGGCATGGGGATGCAGAGGCCTCCATCGTCCACTGTCCAATGCCACCCTTTCAGCATTTAATTTACAAATGGCATTTCTCTTACCCTTGTCATCAGCGCTTTCCTTCTCCTGGGTTTATTGGAACCTTGTTATATCACTGCGTGCAAGGGGAGCAGCAAAGAAACTGCTGACAGGACCGCTCCATGGTCTGGTAAAGGGGAAGGTTTTTTTATTGTGAATTATAGAGAGAAAATATCCAGAGGCACCTGGAAGAGTCCAGAGATGAGAGGAAAGACAGCAGACTGGACATGGCCAGGGCTAGCTGCGAGAGAAGGGAGACTAGCAAGAGATAGAAAGAGATGGTGAGAGGGAAAGGGGAACAAGAGGATAGAGAGACAGGAGAGGGGAGAGGGAGAAGAGAGGTAGAGGAGAGGAAAGAAGGGGATGGAGGGAGGAAGGAAGGGAGAGAGAGAGAGAGAGAGAGAGAGAGAGAGAGAGAGAGAGAGAGAGAGAGAGAATAGCAGGTTATATGAAGGGTGAGTAGTTGTGGGGAGGGAAGGGCCAGAGAGATGTGAAATGTATAACAGGTACTTGTGTGTAAGTTCTCTAAGACCCTGGAGGACAGCATGTGCTTTGATATGCGGGTGCATGTCAATAAAGAGCCTATACAGGCCACTTCTGCCAGCAGTAAGGCTTCTGTTCACACTGAGCACACAGTCCAGAAGCAGAGAGCAATGAAAGCTGTGCTCAGCTGCTGTTCTCCTTCCTGTTTAGTTCGGACCCCCAGACCATAGAATGGTGGTACCCCCATTTAGGGCAGGCCTTTCTATATCATTAACCTAAACTAGAAAGCATCCACAAACATCCTCATAGGCTTATTTTCATAATGATCTGTAAACCCCAGCAGGCTGACAGCCAAGGCTAGCCACCACAACGGTACAGCATCCCTAAGAAGATTCTTCACTCCAGTGGAGTCTGGTGCCCCACATCAGCATCTGCCTTGCTGATAAACTAGTGTCATAGAAAGATGGAGCCACAGGTATGCTAGCCATGACATGCACAGTTCATTTGTCCCAGGCAGAAGTGCAGTAGGCACACATGTTGTGAGGTAACACTAAGGGACAATTTGGCCCACACTGGGGACAAGGAACCCTGGGAAGGGGAAGTTCTGGGAGAAGAGACGTGCTTCATCAGAGCAGCCAGAAGTCAGACACTGCTAGAGCTCCTGGAGGTTAGATCAGTCCAAGCTGATACACATTAATCATGCTAGGATTGTTTTAACCACGGTAACCACAAGGGCTAAAGGGGAATCTATGAGAGAAGAGAAGCTCATAGGAACAGAAGCTATAGGGCAGTCTCTCACACAGTGACCCACCTGGCCCAGAACCTCTTCCAACAAAATCATGTGCAGAAAAAAATGAAAGCATCCTCAACAAATGGTACTGGTCAAACGGGATGACTGAGTGGAGAATACAAAAGGATCCATACTTATTACCCTGGACAAAATAGTACAAATGGATTAAAGGTCTCAGCATAAAAGCAGGTACTCTGAACCTGATAGAAGAGAAGGTGGGGATGGCCTTGAACTCATCGGTGCAGGGAAAGACTTTATGAAGATGACATCAGTAGCACAGGCATTGTGATCAACAAACAAGAAATGTGACCTCATGAATCTAAAAAGCTTCTGCATAGCAAAGGTCACTGTTATAAGGACAAACCAGCAGCTCACAGAATGGGAAAAGATTTTCACCACCTACATATTCAAAGGAGGACTAAGATCCAAAATATATAGTATATATAGAATTAAAAAAATAAAACAAAAAACAAAAACTAGATATCAAAAACACCACAGTTAAAATCTGGAATGCAGATCTAAACAGAGAAATTCCCAAAGAAAAAAGCAAACTCAAATTTCTGAGAAATACTTAAGGAAATATCCAACCTCTTTAGCTATGAGGAAAATGCAACCCAAAACTTCTTTGCATTTCCATCTTAAGCCTCTCAGAATGGCTAAGTCTACACAAGGGACAGTGCACGCTGGGCTGATGTGATGGAAGACCATCCATCCATTGCTCATATACACCCTATGGAAATCAGTATGCAGTGCCTCAGAAAGGTGGCAATCGATCTATCTCAAGAACCAGCCATAACACTCTTGTGCACACACCCAAAGGATGCTTGGTCCTACCATAGAGACACTTGCTCAATCATGTTCATTGCTGCTCTATTCATAACAGCCAGGTATTGGAAACAACTTAGATGCCCCTCAACAGAAGAATGGATAAAGAAAATGTGGTACATTTACACAATGGAGTATTACTCAGCTGTTTAAAAAAAAGCATGAAATTTGCAACTGTACAGAATTAGATAAAAAATCATACCCTGTGAGGTAACCCAGACTCAGAAAGACAAGTATGGCATGTATTTGCTTATATGTGTATATTAGCTGTAAAGTCAATGATAGCCAAGCCACAATTTGTTGAACCACAGAGGTGAGGTATAGAATAAGGACTAGAGAGTAAAGATGGGTCTTGTGAGGAAAGGGAAATAGAAGAGACAGTATGGATGAGTGAAGGAGCTGTAACAGAAGTATCGAGTTGGGAGTAGGAGTGAAGAGGAAGACCTTGGAGGGATATGGAGCAACAGCTAAAATTGAGGGACATTTGGGGGATAGCACGGAGACCTAGTACAGTAGAAGCTTCCTTAAATAAAAAACAATCTAAATGAAATAACCAAATTATGGAGGAGACAGAGTCCCAACTGGCCATCTCTTGTCACCAAATGAAGCTTCCAGTACCAGGATCGGGTTACATCTAATTGAGTTGTTGGCCAAAAGGATCCCAAAGAATCTCCAAACAACTGAGGCTGTTGCCAAGACTACAGGTTGCTTTCCACAAACTGACATCAAGGCCCCATTGTTGAAGACTACATCTGTACAACTCATTGAACATGGAAAGCTTGAGCTGGGGCCTACCTAGAACTTTTGTACGTTTTGTTTTAGCATCTTTAGTACAGAAAGGTACTCTGCACACTCCCAAAAGAGAGACGCTAAAAACCAAGCCATCCACAAGAACCTTGATCTACAATGGCACCCTGCCTACAAGATTTGCTAATGCAATGGTGGAATAAACATTGTGGGAGGAGCCACAAGGTTTGACTTCAGTCCCATTCCATGAGATGGAACCCATTCCCAACACTGCGTGGGTGACCAGTGCTGGAGACAAAATAGTAGATACCCCAAGAACCTAGCGTAAAGCCAAAAAAACCAAAATAAATAAATAAACAAAAACACAAAAACAACAAAACAAAAAAACAAGAAATAGTTGCAATAAAATAACTCTTAATGAATTCTACTATACTCAGATCAATGTCTTGCTCAGCCATCATTAGAGATGCTTCCTCCTGCAGCAGATGGGAACAAATACAGAGACCCACAGCCAGAGACTGTGCAGAGAGTGAGAGACCTTGGAACACTCAGCCCTAAATGGGATGTCTCCATCAAATCCCTTCCCTCAGGGCGCTAGGATCCTTGTGGAAGAGGAGGCACAAAACATATAAGAGCCAAAGGAGGACACCAGAAACAAGTCCCTCTAACTCAACATGATCAAAGCTGAAAGGAACTCACAGAGACTGAAGCAGCACACACAGGGTCTGCATGAGTCTGCACCAGGTCCTTTGGCTTCAAGTTTGGGGTTTTTATGGGGCTCTTGAGCATGTGGATAAGTAGGTCTCTGATTCCTGTGCCATCTCTTGGACCCTTTCGTCTCTGTTTGCTTTGTCAAAATCTGATGTGTTAGTCTTTGTCTTATGTTATCCCTCAAAAGCCGATTTGTTTTCTAATGAGAGACAGAAAGGAAGTGGCTCTGGATGGGAGGGGATGCAGGGAGGAGGGACGGGATGTGGGGAGGAACTGGGAGGAACTTTAATCGGGATATATTATGTAAGAAAAAAAATCTACTTTCAAGAGAAGGAAAATATAAATCCTCTCTGCTATACAAAGCAAAGATGGCAGCGTTTTAATACCTAGAATAAATAAGGTTTAGTACTAACTTTATTTTCAGATGTTCGCTGGCAATCTTGAGGTATATACACTCTGACAAGGGGACCACCATACTGTGCTGATCTCTTCCTTTGCCCTCTCCCACTCTATGTATTCTCTGCTCTCTCTGTCCAGGTCTCTGTATCAGGCTGAGTAGTGTAGACTGAATCCTCTAGGCCCCTTTGTCCTCTGAGGACTCCTTTTCAGCCAGTGAGAGGCAGTGGCAAGAGGTAAAAGGCTGTGAGGAGAAAGAGTCTGATAGTCACTCCCTATCCCTCTCCATCCCCTCTTCCATCTTAAGGGCCCATGGAAATGTGGACCCACCCACCTCACTCCTGAAGGCATCAGGAATAAGAGTTTCCTGCTCCTGTTTCTTCCTGGCATTCTATGTCCTTGGCTGGTCCCACAACCCTGCCTCCACTTTCCTTCAGGCCTTTGGGTTAAACTCTTATACTGTGTTGTCTCCCTTTAGGATATTGACTGGTTTAAACATAGTTTAAATACAGTCTCTTGGTACTGGCAGGGGGTTGGTTGAGCCCAGAATGCATCATGGATGCCAGTCTGTGGACATTCGAGACCCTTATATAATATATGGCAGACTGTTTTCATGTAACCTATACACACCCTCATATAACTTAAATGCCATTTAAGTTGTTGTTATATAGCATCATTTGGGGCAGGGTAACAAGAAAAATTTGTGCAGCTGCGGTTATTTTTTCAAGTACTTTCAATCTATGGTTGGTTGACTTTGCAAGTATGAGATCTGTGGCTTCACAGGGCCAACTAAAGATATAATTCCATCTGAACTGTATCATATGTCTTTATAATGGTGTGCCTAGCATTGACTTTTATCTGGAAGTCCTTATGAAGTTAAAAATATTTATTATAAAACATTTGGCATGGAGGATTTATTTGAATATGAGAAAATCAAGGCGTAGTCTGGAGAGATGTAACTTTAGATTGGCAAAGGGCTGGGCATCTATAGAGTCTAACACCCACCATGGGATTGCTAGTGTGAAATGAGCTGAAGGAGTTGCTCTGGACACCACAGCTGATGGGGGAAGGCTGAGAACCAGGCTGGGACTGAAGTTTCTTGCCATGAGGAACTGGCAAATCTAACAGCAGAATCATGCAGCAGCAACACCGTTATGCCATTGGGTATGGCCGTGATAGACGTATGTCATATATGCATGCACTTTAAAATACGCCATCCTTCAGGAAAACTCGGCGGAACTTATTCAACAGTGTTCATATTGCCTGCGATCCCTGAGCTGTCCATCAGCAACCGCACAGAAAACAAACACATATCACCTTTAAGTGTCCCGAACTCCAAACGGAAAGACTATGTTAGTAACGTGCTCTAGAGCAGTGGCTCTCAATGGTGAGACCCTTTAGTACAGTTCATCATGTAGTGACTCTCGACCATAAAATTATTTTGTTTCTACTTCATAGTGGTAATTTTGCTATAGTCATGAGTCATAATGCAAATACCTGTTTTCTAGTGATCTTAGCTGACCCCTGTAAAAGGGTTAGTCCACCTCCAGGTTGAGAACTACTGCTATAGAGTATAGTGCCCACCTAGTAATGATCCCGTGGAACTGCAGCATTTCCCTACACATAAGACTCTAAGCAAACTGGTCTTACTGACACTGGGCACACAGAGTAGCCTCTGCACATGCATGTGTACATACAACTCACACCATGAAACTTCTAGCTGTCGTCAGATCTATTTTCAAATTATACTTTTCCAAACCACATCCATTCAGGAGTGATTTTCCAGTATAAAAAGAAACATGCATGCATGCTTGAGCACACACACGCACACACACACACCCGCACACACACGCGCGCGCGCACACACACACACACACACACACACACAAACACTTTGGCAAAAGGACAGAATAGTATCCAGAATAGTGGTCGGCATCCAGATCAACTGTGAATACTGGAAAGGCCTTCCCCGTTTATGCCCAAACCACAGAGAGACTTAGAGAAAGCCATACAGCTGCTGTAAGTCTAGGGCTGTAAATGTCAGACGCCACAACACAGAACAGCCACTTTCCACCGAAGTCTTTATAATGATCACCCAAGGGAACGGAGGTGAGGGTTGCAACCCTTCAGTCTAGCTTGCATTCTGGTGCTTTGAGAAAACACTGGCCAAAATCATCTCTGTTTTTGATGTTTTCTGTTTACTCAGAGAAAAGAGTTTATTCACCTTATACTTCCACATCACAGTCCATCATTGAAGGAAGCCCAGGCAGGAACTCAAGCAGGAGCCTGGATGCAGAAACTAAAGCAGAGTCTGTGGAAGAGCGATGGCTGGCTCATTTAGGACGTATGCTCAGCTGTCTTTCTTATATAATTCAAGACAATGTGCCCAGAGGTGGTAGCACCCACAGCAGGCCAGGTCCTTTTAGCAATCATGAAAATGCCCCCCAGATAATACCCACAGCCCAATCTGCTGTTCCTCTTTCCCGGGCAACTCTAGCTTATATTCTGATGACAAAACTAACCAGCACACTCCTATCCTAAGTTTACCTCTGTTTTCTTTTATCCATCCACTTATAACACACACACACACACACACACACACACACACACACACACACACACTACAGACCCCTAAAAGTTTTCATTAAAAAATTATTTTGTTTATCTAGTGTATGTATATGGGTGTTTTTCCTGCATGTATGTCTGTGCACCACTTGCATGCTGTGCCCAGAGGTCACAGGAGGGTGTCAGATCCCATGAGACCAGAGACAGAAATTGTGAGGGGCTATGTGGGTGCTGGGAATTGAACCTGGGTTCTTTGAAAAAGCAACCTTGGCTTCTACCTGCTAAGCCAACTCTCCAGCCCTGTGAAGTTTTCTTGGCTACTTCCAGTGCTAGGCTACTCATGTTACATCTGAGAAACATCAGTAACACATTTGTCCTAAACGACTTTACAGGAAGAGCTTGGTTCCTCCTAGTTGACCTGGGTTCCTTACAGATCAATAGGTAAGCTGCCACTGCCTTATCACACAGTGGGGCCATGCTTCTGCTTCATTATGAGGTGAATCCAAACCTCCCACCACATATCACACACACACACACACACACACACACACACTTAAAAAGCAGTCAGATGCAGAGAACATAGTAATTAATAACTTACTTTCTACATTCTGCCAAGAGTTAGACAGTCAATGTTCCTCTTCTGTACTTTGTGTTTCTCTTTCTTATTCTAGAGTCACAAGCTGGCAATACATAGTGTGCAAAGTTAGCAGCCTGGAGCCTTGAAGAAAGCAGAGCAAGCTCCTGCGGTGACCTATTATCCCAGGGAAATTATGGCTAGACATCAGCCATTTCTAAATCTATGAGGGGCATTTCCTAATTGCATATTTTCTCCAGCATGAGAAATTGCAAACTAGGTAAATGATCCACTTTAGTATTTTTGCTTGATATACAACCCAAGCATCAGGACAGCGGATTAGAACAGTGGGTACCATACTTTGGGACTGAGATAATTTTAGGATTTTCTATGTCTTCGGGGCTTGTTTCTAGCCATGCATTATGTAAACCTTGCAGATTCTGATCCAAGCCAGCATACCCATGGTCATTTTATTATCTGTGTCCAACAGAAAGCATCAGAATTATTATCATCAATCTCACGCTTCAAACAAACAGCATCTATTACCCTGACATTCTCCACAGTGAAGAGGAGACCTAACGTGTACAAGATAAACAGATACAGATGGAAAACTTACAAGTCATCAGCAATGTCAACTGATTCTCCCAAGTCATTTCTCTTGCTGCTAGAGGGAATGCATGTTTTCACCCCCACGTTCCAAAGCAAACCCAATGATTAGATCTACTATTGAGTCAGCCCTCTTCAAAAACTATACTTTTCAAGTTTCACCGTTCCTAAATCTAGGTGAACAACAGAATTTGACTCTGTCTGAAGTGAAGGCTGAGTGAGGGAGATAAGAGAAAGGGAAGGGAACGCCCACAAGAAATCGTAACAAGAATCAAAGTTCCCAGCGTCAATCAGATGACTCTAAGCAAGCAACAATGCTTTGTAAAAGTTAATCCGCTTTCTTTTGCTGTTAGGGAAACTCTTTTAAGACTCCCCCTTCCCAAGTTATGACATTGGGATCCTGATACAGCATTGGACGAAGGAACAAAGGAAAGGTACCTCGTCTTAATGTATCAATGCCATGTATTGATTTCAAGCTGTCAAATTTAACAAAAGCCCAGAAGACATAGTTGTGGTTACAAAAGAGAATGTCTGAGTAAATGTGCTGAACAGTGAGCAATTCTGGGAGTTCACGGAGGTACGATGTGGGAGTGGTGAGCAGTTAAGTGAAGGATTGAAGGAAGGATAGGAACGCCGTCTTAAGCAACCTAGTTAAACTGATGGATGTATGAGTCTATTCTGTGTTGTTACAGCAAAAATCTCTAAGACTGGGTACTTTATAAAGAAAGGCTTACTTAACTCTCAGCTCTGGAGGACCGAGACTATGACAGTGAAACTGGCATCTAGTGAAGCTTTCCTGGCAGATAGCTTGACATGGTGAAAGCACAAGCAAGAGGGAGATCATGCCATGAAAGGCAAAAAGAGTCAGGCTCTCCTTGTAACAATGCCCTCTTCAGGCCACCCAGCCAATCCCATGAGACCTAACCAACTTACGTCACAAGAGTAGCATTTATCCTTTCAAGAGAGCAGGCCCAGCCTAAAAATGATCCCCTACCTTTCCCATACCATTAGATCAATGCAAATCTCTGGTGGGGGATAAAGCACATACATAGGATGGGACGTAGAAAGGAAAAGTTGGAGAGTGTAATCAATAGGACAAAAGTAATGGAGAGGCAGGCAGATTTCTGAGTTCAAGGCCAGCCTGGTCTACAAAGTGAGTTCCAGGACTGCCAGGGCTATACAGAGAAACCCTGTCTCGAAAAACCAAAAAAAAAAAAAAAAAAGTATTGGAGGAGCATTGAAGGACAACGGTGAGTGGAGCGGCTGAGCTGAGTCCCTGTCTTTCAATGCAGACTTAATAGCTGAAAGCTTAGATGCACACATATTACTTTAGAGTTGAGCAGAAATGTCCAGGAAAACACCAGGTTAGAGAAGATCATCTCCACTGAGATGGAGGAGACATAATGTTACCTGAGGTTTCTAGATGTCTGGTTCATTTTTCTCTCCTTCCACATCTGAACAAAGAAAAGGGAGGGGACAAGTAGAAGAAGGTTTTCCTCCATGAAACAGGAAATGTCATTTTTTTAAGGGAATGAGGTTGGTAAGAATTAGGAATTAGCTTAGAAGTCAGGGTCTCAATTCTCCCTTGGCCAAGGTCAGTGAGCAATCACAGAATAACAAAAGGCTGAAGAAGGAGTCACAGGACTACCTTCCAGCCATAGTCCTGATCCTCATGGCGTGAGCACCGCATCAGGCAGCCCCAGAACTGCTCTGGCCTCAGTTTCCCATGTGTGTCGAATGAAAACACCAACTCAGGTGTAACCACAGCTATTCTTGGGTTGGCTTATCAATTATCCTCCCCGTGGCTCATTCAGGCCCCTTCCCAGACAGCTCAGCTCTTTTGTTCTTTGAGGCATGAGTGAGACTCTGAAAAGCCACCTGAAGAACTCAGCAGGTGAAAGACTCACTTCAGTGTTTAGGATGCTCCCCATAAGAACAGAGCAAGGCTGAAAACCCAGCAGGGAAAACTTGAAACCCTGCAGCTATATGTCCAGCATCTTTGGCTCTTGGTGGCATCATCTGGGCTCCAACAGCCTTAGGTAGTCCCACCCCTCCCACTTTACTGCCTGTAGCATATGCAGCTTCTCTTGGTCCAGTTTCACCCAACGTCTGCAGTTTTCCTCAGTGCGGTGTCCCACACGCCAGGCATCTAGGCTTTCCCTTTACAACTTCAGACAAAAGAGCTCCCAGAGTTTCTTTGCAAGGAATTCATCCTTGCCTAGCCTATACCTCTAAGTTCTACTAGCAGCTTGAGATTCAGTCTGCCTCTCTCGTACCACCGCTACTCATCTATGTGCATGTTGGCAGCCAAGCTGTAAAAAACCCCTTCCCCTGTGGGGTTGTTTCTGAGAAGGGATTCCAGGCATCCTTGCTCTCCTTTCCCCGTGAAATGACTGCATCTTACAGTTCTTCAAGGTCTTGCCCTGCAGGCACCTTTCCTAGCATCTCATCAAAGACGCAGAGTATGATTTCCTCTGAATGGCACAATTTCCTAACTATTACAGATGATTTGAGTAGTAAGAAACCACCACCGTACAGCCTGGATGCTAACCTGTCTTGAAATTTCTTCCCTCAAACATCCTATGCTAATACTTCTAAATTCACCTGTGCTCAGATTTCTCCCTCGTCACACTGCTCTCTTTAACAAATGCATATGCTTTGTCTGCAGCTTATAAATACTTAAGGGACATGGTGGTGCACGCCTTTAATCCCAGCACTTGGGACGCAGAGGCAGGCAGATTTCTGAGTTCGAGGCCAGCCTGGCTTACAGAGTGAGTTACAGGACAGCCAGGGCTATACAGAGAAACTCTGTCTCAAAAAAACAAAACAACAAAACCTGTGCACTCTTTTTCTTGCTATTCTGAATTGTTTTCATCTCAGCTTACTTAAGCTCTTATTATAAACCTCAGAAAACGCAGCAAGCATCAACCATGCCACCACCTAGATGTTATACAGTTTTAAAATTGCCTCTGCCAAACAGCCTAATCCATTACTGTTGAATTCAGTCTCGCCCAGTGTCTCTCAGGATATGGCAGACTACAGCCAGACTCTGACAGAATGCAACCCGAGTGACCTCTACCCAGTTCCTAGTAGAGTCCTTTTCCCCTTCTGAAATCTTGTGAGTACAGTCTTTACTCTCTGCCTTTTTATTAACATCCTGGTCTGCCACACCCACCCAGTAGAATATCCTGGTAAGCTCTAATCACATCATTCTTGGCCTCTGTATCCCACAGTTACAAACTTGTCCCTGTTCATCTGGCAAGGTAACTCCAAAAGCCTACATTGATCAAGTTTATCATGGTAAGACCTCCTATTGCCAAATCAGCATTAGCTACTTTTCTTTCTAAACTAGGTAATCCTCTCTAGAAATGCTTTAACAGGCAAAGGCGTGCATCCCTCACCTGTGTTTCTTAACCCAATCAAGTGGGCAACTGAAATCACTGACCACAAAAGGGCTTGCTTAAGGACTAACGCCAGGATCACTATAAGAGTTGGTTCAAATGTCTCCTCTTCCGGATCTATAGCAAAAATGCTTCCATCAGGATGGCCCAGAGGCATGTCTGTGGGGATATTTTCTTTGTTAATGATAGATGTGGGAGGGCCCAGCCCACTGTAGGTGGTGCTAGCCCTAGCCAGGGGATCCATGCTTACATAAAAAAGCAGGTTGAGGCCAGCAGGAGGGCCAGCCAGTAAGCTGTGTTCCTTCAAATGTTTCCTGCCTCTGCTCCTACTTGAGTCCTGCCTGATTTCACTCAATGGTAGACTAAAAGCAGGAAATATATACCAAATAACCTCTTTCCTTCCCAAGATGCTTTGGACATGCTGTTTATCACAACAACGAAACACAGACTGTGACAAGCCCTCACAGAAAGTACCACTGTGACCTATCAGAAATGAGTTAGTGCATCCAAAGAAGGGCTGAGGAAGATAGAGTTACGGCAGCTGGATAGTTATTGCTTGTCATATTAAAATAACAGAATAGTCCCTGTGTCTACAGGGACCTCAGTGGAAACTCAGGTCCTTGAATGTTCAAGTCCTTGACATAATAAAACAGTGGTGTTTGCATGAATATCTACACATCTGTCTATCCATGACTGCTTACAATGTCATGCATGCACACTGTGTTTCACATGTTGCTATTGTTTAAAGAATAATGACAAGAAAACTGTTGCTTGTGTTCTGTATGCTATTTTCCCAAAATATGTCTGACCGAGTTTACCAGCACTGCGCTATGAGCACAGTATTCCTTTCATTCTTTCTTTTTTTAAAGATGTATTTATTTATTTATTTATTTATTTATTTATTTATTTATTCTATTTATATGAGTATACCATTGCTCTCTTCAGACACACCAGAGAGGGCATCAGATCCCATTACAGATGGTTGTGAGCCACCACGTGGTTTCTGGGAATTGAACTCTGGACCTCTGGAAGAGCAGTTGGTGCTCTTAACCGCTGATCCACCTCTCCAACCCCGAGCACAATATTTCTAACATCTGTGTGGTGCCTTCTGAGCCCTGAGCTGCAGGGAGCAAACTCGCTGGTTTCTCCAAGGACTCTGAGATAATCATACCGTCCCAAGCTTCACTTTCCAGGTAAGAGTCTAGTAACCATTTCAAGGCTAGCAAGGGACAGAGAGCTAAGGTCTGAGCCCAGACGGAAACATCTGCCTGTCCTGTGGGTGCCTATGGCGAAAGAAAAACCAGCTACTTCAATACACTCTATCCAGCATGCAGCAGTGCGCTGAGCTTTTCACCTCTAACTGCACAGTGTGAAGCAGGAAAATAATTACTGTTGGATAAAGAATCTGCTTCAAAGATGTCACCCAACTGATAAAGAGCAAAGCCAAGACCGAAACTCCAAATGGCTGGGTGCGTTCCGTGCGCCTGCTCTCAGAGAGGAGGCCAGGGAAGTCTTCACACCCTTGTGTATGAAGAACATTTGGTTCGTATTTTCACTGGTGTCATATTTTGGAAGCTGCCAGCGGCCATAGCATCCTGCCAAGTTAGCCCCAAATGCTCCAGTTTTGTGCAGTGTAGTGGAGCTGGGGGGGTGGGGGGAGGGGAGGGGAAACTCCTGAAACAAACAGGGCAACCGAATACAAGGAGAATTTCGGGCCACACTGCTCTCAACGAAAGAAACAGACAGTGGGGGGAAAGATGCCTGGCCCACAGGTTCTTCTGGATAGTCTGCCTGTGGTGATCTTATTCGGCACAGCCCAGGAAAGGCACCCTGTCCCAGGGAGTCCTACTAGGGACCAGGAGCAAAGCTAAGGGACTGAAGAAGTAAAGCCTCACAGGATGTCCGTCCGCTCGCCGGATTTTTGTTTTCTCTTGTTTGCCAGTGCTGCTTCAGCACTGCCACCAACAGGGTTTGGACCTGAGAGCAAGTGCATCTTGTGAGGATTGTGGCTCCTGGGTCCCACTTTCACTCTCAAGGAAAGCCCTATCCTTATTTTTATTATTATCTTTTTCTGCTAGACTTCACTGTTAAGGAGCCAAAAATAAAAATAAAAATAAAAATAAATGTCCTCGTTCTCCAGTTTAGTTTGTCAGCAGCTAGGAAGAGCCTGACTGAAGATAAGTGCTCCAAGATAATCCAGAACCAGCTGATTCTACCAGAGGCTATTGTAGAAGGAATGCCTGCAACTTCCTGGTGTGGCAGGGAAGACCAGGGAGAAACCTCCTTTGACATCCGCTATAGGAGAAGACACTTGCCACTTTGGTTAATTTAGGGCAGGCGAGTTCTCTCTCAAAGTCCTTCCTTTGGATTCTTTGGTAATTAGATTTTTCTCTGGCACCAGGAGCAGCTGAAATAATCTCAGGAAACACAGCTAATAGCTTCAGGTTCTCTGCGGGTAGAGGTGAAGGCCAGCAAGATTTTTTTTCCTTACTGTGTTATGCTACCCCACACACAAAGTGGCAGAGCAAATGCCATGAGGCTGTGCATCCTGCCTCCTTTGTTTTTTTAAAGACAGCTTCTCCTGTGATGGAGAAGGGCCAGCAGAGTCCCTTTCCAGACGGTGAGAGGGCCAGTGATTGACCAGCTATGTATCATCGTTTCCTCCCTGCAGCTGAGAGACTGATCTATCTACCTACCAACCGATTTCCTGAGCTTACCTCCACCGTCCTTTCTCAGGAAAACTAGCCAAGTGGCTTCTTCAGGTAGACACCTGTTGAAAGAAGGAGAGAGACTGCAGGCAGGGAAGCCACCGCCATCTTGAGAAAGAGGACTTAGGTTCTGCCATTGCTAGACTGGTTCCCTCTCCAAATTCTAACTTCACAATCACTGACTGTGTCATAACAAGTTGAACCCATCCCATGGCAAGGGGAGTCCCCCAGAATAGTGTGGCATTACCAAAATCTTTATCCAGTCATTTACTGTATTATTGTGGAAACATAAAAATGTTCACGTTAACAAGAGAGAAGACAACAGAGGGAGAAAAAAATCCATCTGGATTCTGTACAGACCTCAAGTGACACCTGAGCTACAGAACTGGTCTCTTTGATGTTTACTTAGTCACTTATTCTTACTGAGTATGGTCTCATATAGCCAGATCCAGCCTCAAGCTTGCTGTGTAGCTAAGGTCTACCTGAATGTCTTCTGATCCTCCTGCCTCTGCAACCAAGAGCTGGGATTGCAGGAAGGCACTGCCATGCCAGAACAAAGCAAAATTCCCCATAACAAAGCTGTTCACGTTCAACCCAACTTTTAGATCACTTAGCTCAGTCAATTTCCACATGGACTGACTTCCTCCAGGTTCTGTCAGCACTATCCCTAGAGCATGTTGGCATCCATGACTGGGCCAAGCTCCCAGAGGCGGACTTGGTGGTAGAAGAAGCATTTCCCTTAAAGGACCATGACCATCTATGGAGTATTGTTTTGAGTGTCAGCTGGTAGGTGGAAGGGCAAGATGAGCTAGATAATGCTCGAGGAGATAAAGAAGTGGCTGAAAGGTTCCAGTCTTAGCTATGTGAACTTCCCATGCACAGGAGCTCAGCACATATGTCTAAAACAAATCAGCAACTTCATCTGTTTAAAGCCAGACTCCTTTGTAGAGAGAAGAGTTATTGGGCCCACCATAGGTCTGCATCTTCACACCTAGCTTAGAAGCTGACACGAGAGAAGCCTTGGCTCTGCAATCTTCTCAATCCTTTCAGTACAGGGAAGAATCTTAGAAGACAGGCTTAGTTTACCCCTGCCCCAGGAACACGGACAGTTTTGATTACTGTTTCTGTCTGCCCACCTTCACTAAGATCACAAAGCCCTTCTACCGTCAAAGTCTGGCAGCATTGTTCTCCACAACAGAAGCACGGGATTTCCAAGTTTGGGACTCTTTGGTGGTGATACAAATCCTCTACAAGCTCAACACACACCTGGACCCTGCACTTCACCCTCAAGGAACAGGAAATGAAGAAGTGACAAGGAGAAGCGGGTCCTGCTTCCTGGATTGTGTATCAGAGCGTCTCATTGCTCTCCTCTGGCTCTTATCTTCTCCTCCATGAAACTGGGAGGTTAAGTTAAACCTCAATCTTTCCCAGTTCTAGACACAGCCTATCTTGCAAGATAGTTCTAGGGATTAAGTGAGATGAGGCAGTTTGAGAATTCTGGGCTATCTGACCCAAATTAGTGTTCAGTTAAAGTTGGCGTCTGTTATGGTCCTACCTGGTATTTGAATGTGCAGATATTCAAAGAGCGTACATTTGTATATATGTCTGCTCTGATTCCTCCGTAAGAAGTAGAATAGGAGATGTAGTTTAAGCCTAACACACTTCCTAGTGTATCACAATATAGCCATGCGTGATACTGACTCGAGTCATGCTCTGACGTTGAGACACACCATAGCATTCAACCATATACTCAGCTGAGTGTCAACCCCAGCTGAGGACAGATTTCTATTCTACTTTGCCATCCACAAACAATATAACTTTAGGAAATTTATATAGGGTTTTATCTTCCAAGATGTGGATATTAAAACTATCTATTTTGGCACTGTAAGGGTTAGATGGTAACTCATAAAGTGTCTAATATAATGCCCCACACCTGACAAACATTCACTTAAAGTCAGGTAAAGCCTGAAAGCTTAGGATTTCAGAGGTAGAGGCACGAGGACCAAGAACTCAAGACCAGCCTCTACTACATAGCAAGTTTGAAGACAGATACAGCTACATGGCATTCTATTTTAAAAGGAAGGAAGGAAGGAAGGAAGGAAGGAAGGAAGGAAGGAAGGAAGGAAGGAAGGAGGGAAGGAAGGAAGGAAGGAAGGAAGGAAGGAAGGAAGGAAGGAAGGAGGGAAGGAAGGAAGGAGGGAAGGAAGGAAGGAAGGAAGGAAGGAGGGAAGGAAGGAAGGAGGGAAGGAAGGAAGGAGGGAAGGAAGGAAAAGAAAGAGAGAGAGAGGGAGGGAAGGAGGGAGGGAGGGGAGGAGGGAGGGAAGAGAGAGAGAGAGAGAGAGAGAGAGAGAGAGAGAGAGAGAGAGAGAGATGAATGGTTGTGTGCACTTTTAATTCTTTAATCCCAACACTTGGGAGATAGAAGCAGGCAGATTTGAGGCCAGCCTGGTTTACATAGTGAGTTCTAGGCTAGATGGGACTACAAAGTTAAGACCTTGTCTCAAATAAATAAATAAAGAAAGAAGGGCTGGAGCGATGGCTCAGCAACTAGGAGAACGTACTTCTCTTGCCGAGGACTTGAGTTTAGTTCCAACTGCCCACGTGGTGACTCACAACCTTCTTTAACTCCAGCTCCAGGGATCTGACACTCAAGTCTGATCTTCCTGAGCTCCAGGCCCATATGTGGAGCATATGGATAAAAACGTTAATATGCACAAAATAAAAATAAAGAATTCTTTAAAAAAAATAAAGAGGTGAGGATTATTTCATTCAAAAGCAACAATGACATCAAGAGAAAAAAACGGGATGTTACTTATATAGTCTAAGGTATTTTTGTATTATCTCTCTGATCTTCTCAATAATTTAGGGAGGTAGGCAACATAAGTGTGAGCCTAACTTACAGAGGCAAGCTCAGGAAAGGGAAGTTTTGAAATTAAAGCTCTAGCAACCGGCTGACACTGTTTCTCAGAGCTTCAAGCCATGTAGCCAGTCACCAGGGACTCTGAGAGGAGAAGATATCTCTTGGCATTTGTGTAAGAGCTCAGAACTGCCTGGGAGCTGGAGAACGCCCTTGGCTCCTTCCACCTGCCTTCAGTGCGTGACGCTTCCAACCAAATGCAACGTTCTCTTGTATGCATGTTCAGGTTTTGCCAAAAGTAAATGGCTTCCTAGTTTTAAAAATACGTAAGGAGCTGGGCAGTGATGGCGCATGCTTTTAATCCCAGCACTTGAGGGGCAGAGGCAGGCGGATTTCTGAGTTTGAGGCCAGCCTGGTCTACAGAGTGAGTTCCAGGACAGCCAGGGCTATTCGGAGAAATCTGTCTCAAAAAAACAAAACAAAACAAAACAAAAGCAAAAACAAAAACAAAAATTGAAGTAGGGAGAAACACATTGGAAGAGATTAAAATCAAGCTGCAATGTCTTCTTGGACAACAAATGACTCTTCAAAACCAACATGTGATGAGTTAATTATAGATGGAAAAAAAGCATATGGTCTAAATTTCCCTTGAAATACACAAGGGTCTAAAATACCAGGAGAAATGCACTGATAAAGTGCATTTGGGATTTTATTGAAACCAAAACATTTACAAAGCCAAGCATATCTTGTTGTGCCCAAACTCCTCATGTTTTCTTTTGCCAACCGTGGCCTGTCTCCTTGGGCATCTCCAGCAATAGACTGCAAGATACTCCATTTCTTGCCAATAGATAGAAAGACAGACAGACAGACAGACAGACAGACAGACAGACAGACAGACAGGTAGATAGATAGATAGATAGATAGATAGATAGATAGATAGATAGATAGATAGATAGATAGATAGATACTACTGGTCTCCAAGCTACCCTACAGTTCTTGGATTCTATCTTGTGTACAGTTGATGAAACACCTTCAGCTGTGTAAACACCAGTTGTCCTAAATTTCAAAGAAGCAGCCCTTGCTCCAGAAACTCAGAAGCCCCCTCTTAATAAAGGCCTGGTATCTACAATGTACCAAAAAATATTTTCGTAGGTGGTTATTAGATTTATTAAATCTAGCTTCTACCCAGCAGTTCTAGAGCTAGTAAACTAACTACCAAGCAACTTTCCAGCTTGCAAAATTAGCAAAACCTGAGGCAAAGGCAGGGGGTGGCAACAGAGAAAACCAGGCTGCAATCTCTCCGTGCAACTGTGCACACCCCGGCAGTGGATCCCAGCAAGCTGGCAGGGAGCATGTGATATTAACCGAAGCCCTTAATTTAAGGAAACGGAATCGACCAACTAGTAATTAACAAATTATTCTTAAACAGGCCCCGCTTAAAAATTAAGTTGAACTACCATTTTTCTATAACCCGTCAGGAAACTGCTGACGGCTACTTCAAGTAAACACAACGTAGGCAGATGGCGAGTTCTCGCAGAGCACCAAACCTATACTTAAATAAATCAATGTTGTCGGGCGGGCTGCAGCACTCCATGGCCACTCAGCAGATTTCATGGACACCTTTGCAAGACTTGGCAATGATTTACTGTCACGTGGAGATGACAGCTGAAAGCACCAGGTTTCCCAGTCAGAATGTTCTGCGCCCCTGAGACAGGTAAAGTGTACAGGAAGAGAGTAGCTTCCAACCAGTTCCCAAGAGTGCACAGGAGAAAGATGAGCCCAAGCCCAACCCCCAATACAGGCCAGCACTCGTGGGTCTGTTCATAAACTCGCTCCTTTGAAGAATTTCTACTCAGGATAAGCCAGGTCACAGAGATTTTGCTAGGTCCTAGACAATCAAAGCTGAATGCACGCCCCCCCCCATCCTCACCCCCACCTCACAAAACTACTCAAAGATCACTAAGATGTTAATGAGAGAATTGGGAGGGGGCCTGCTAAATTTTATAAACAGGATGCTTTTAAAAATATTAAAAACTGGAGGGCTGCTGCCACTGCTGTTTGAAGGCCTGGGGATCCTTTTGTTTTTGGAGGTGCCATCTTAAGAGATATTTTGTGTAGCATAGAGTATGGAGCTTAAAGTGGTAGGTTCAAATCTAGGCTCCATCATTCATGGACGATGTGACCTCGGAAAATCTGCATACCCTTTATGAGTCAGTTTCCTCTTTTTTTTTTTTAACAATAGGACCTCAATGGACAGATTGCTTAAACATCTGGATGTGATAGACACTAGAATCTTAACTGAGCGTTATGGAATTTGTTCAACGCAGATGAACCTGTAGAATATTCTAGCTAATAGAATAGCGTGTGCAAAGTCCGGATGATGATCATCATGGTATTTTCCCAAGCACACGTGGAATGTCACTGGGTGAAGCTTATCCCTTGATGAAAGCCAACAGATGTCTGAGACAGTCACTTTTGAGTTTTTAGCTCATTCTGCCCTCAGTGTAGAATTTGGGTTCATGCACTGTAAAGTCCACAAGAATACAGAAAACAACAAAAAAAGAATTTGTGCTTTCCCCCCAAAACAATACAATAACAACAACAAAACAAAACAAAACCCATTACAGATAATTAAGGCTGTCTGTGGTCAAGGTTAAGAATTGTAAATATTCCTGTGTGGGGTTGCGCACCAAGGACACTGTGGGGCTTTGCAAAGGTGAGCTAGTCCCAGTCCTTCCTCAACTCACCTAGCCTCGGAAGCAGCTCCTTTGGCCTCTGTTCCCACCCTGCAAAAAACATTGAAGCTGGACTTCAGAGCTTGCTGCTGGGAGTCCATTTTTAAGTGCTCAGTTTTATTGGTTTAATGGTGTTCATGTATCACAGAATGCTAGAAGTCAAAGGGAATTTATAGCAATCAGTAAATCCAGTTGCTCCCCGCTTGGGGTCTCTGGATTCCAAGGAGGTCTGCGAAAGCAATAACCCAGATCAGCTCTATGTTGAATACGTCCAAAAGCTTAACATGTAGTTAACTCTCATTGGCACTACAAAGCTTCAGTTGCCAATAAAGTGCCAAGTTTCTATACTGTTGTCTGTCTTTATTTTGATTTGGTATGGTAACACTCTACCATCTCATGTTTTGTTTCTTAAAGCTTATTATTGATAATTACAAGTGCCAATAATTTGAAAGGAAAATGTTAAAAAATGTATCAAGTAGGGGGAAAAAAAAAACAAGGGAATAAAACAAGTTCTTTGATGATGTGAAGCTGGGATGGGTGATCTCCTCTGTGTCCCCTAGACACACACTTAGAAAGTCATTTTCCAGCTGACAGAGTAGACACCTTTATTCACATCCTGTCCCTGGGTCGTCTTTAGGGTAGACAGTAGACTCTTAGGTATGCATGTCTAGTCTAGTTGAAATGACACTGTGGATCTATATTTTGAGTGTTCTATATGTGAAAGAAAACTCTGAAATTCATTTTTTGTGAGCTGAGAGTTTAACAGCATCCCTTCCAGATAAAACCCTGTTAGAAAGTTCAGTATGTCTGTAAACAGTGAGGTTTCAGTGGGTCCCATGGGCTCTGGCGCTCTCTCTCTCTCTCTCTCTCTCTCTCTCTCTCTCTCTCTCTCTCTCTCTCTCTCTCTCCCCCCTCCCATCAGCACTCTAGCTGCAGCATAAATGATCATGATGCATCCTGACCACAAATGGCTCCTGGGTAACTGGAAACTACGCTCACGTGGGGTGGACTACTGGTGCTTTGTAAATTTACTCTAAGCCTAAACATTATCAGATTTTAAATGCATCCATACTCCTATCCCCTTTGCTGTTCAAGAATGGATTCGGAAGTACAATTACTTAAAAAAAAAAACCCTCATACAATGCCATAGAAAGTTACACTCTTGAACGCATACATAATTCCACTCAATAGCACATCTAAGGAAGGAGAAGTCAACTTGTTCACCCAGTCTCTGTAATAGTGGTCCTGAAACCTCATAGGCAAATGCTATGGAAAACGTGTATCAAATACAATGACTAGTCCACATGGAATTTTCAAGAATCACACTCCTTGACACACTTTGGAACCTAATCTTAAAAGTCAACATTGTATTATCTTTATAAAAAATATATTCCATAGGAGTTCTAACTGGCTGGTGGATGGCACTGAGTCTAAGCATTGGCAAATCACTTCAAAAATGAACTAACTTGCTTTAAATTTTCTACCCCTGAAGAAACCCATCTTTGAGTGTTCTTGTCACTTAATGAAAGGAGTAATATATTCACAAATAATAAACTGAGCCCTTTCCCTGCCTGCTCCACAGAGCAAGGTTGGGAAAAAAGCATATTTTCCTTGTTTTCTAGAAAATACATAGAAAGACTAAACATAGTCACCACAAACAGATTGTTTGTGGCTGGTGCCGACGTCGCAAATATGTTTAAGAAACATCAGAAGACAGAGGTAACGAAAGGCCATATGCACGAATGAACACAGCAGACACCAGGCTGCATCAGACTTTAGCAGCCTGAGCTGTAAGGGCAAGAACCATTGATTTTTACTGGAGAGGGCATATCAGGTTACAGGAATGCACACATTTAATTTTTATGAGACTGAAAACTCACAGAAACAACAACAGAAAATCCCACTTTGTGACACATTAATGAAACCCAGTGAAGGGCCACTTTAAAATAAAACAAAGGGAAAGAACTTAACAGTGATATCAAAAGGTCTTTGAAAATAAACCATAATGCCCAGGGCCATTCTCACATGTTGTGTGATACTTTTAGTCTCTGGTCCAGTGAAATGCTAGATCCAGGCTCCCTCTGCTATCTCCTTTCTTATATAAACATACATATAAGATATTACTCACCCCTTTCTGGTTTCCATCAAGAATAGTTTTCATTTTCTAGGTAAATCCCAGAGTCACCAATCTTCCAGCTCTCAGCCCCAACCCAAAAGCAAGCAGCAACAGAAACATGGCTCCTTCCCTCAGTATCCTCTCCAGCCAAGTGTAATTTACAGCCCAGTGTTTGGTTCATCTGTCACAGGAGAATTATAGGACCCCACCACTTACCCTGAAAATAAATATCTGCTCCCCATTCAGGTAAATGAGATCGTTTCAGACATAAATTGACTCCAGTACTGATATTTTTTTTTTCTTCACAAGAAATAAATATTTGAATGATTTGTCGGGATGAGGATGATACTATGGGCTCTTAAATTAAAGAGAGAGGTTGTACACTCCTTTTCTATATGAAGGCCAGCCCAGGAGAAACTGGAGCCCACTGAAGCCAGAAACATCCCATAATAACTCTGTGAAGTCAAACTCTTGCCGATTATCAGTATGCAAAAATCTCCCTGGCAAAAATGAAGGGGGAAAAGGTCAAAGCACACATCTCCACTGACAATCATTCATCTGGAGTAAGACATCCTTGCAGAATGACACTGGATTTTTCATGGCCCCTACAGGGCTTTTAACTGCCCCCACCCTGCCCTGGGGAGTCCCTGTCATTTGATCCTCCAGATAGAAGGTGGTACCTTCCTATTTGCCTATTAGAAAAGTGAGATAGCCTGCAGTGATCTTGGTCTCTAAAGAGACTACTAGCTATAGGTGGAGACAGGGTGGACAGAGAAAAGGAAAGAGGGAAAGAGGGAGAGATAAAAGAAGAGAGGGGGAAGGGAGGAGAGGGGGAAGGGAGGAGAGGGGGAAGGGAGGGGAGAGAGAAGGGAGGGGAGGGGGAAGGGAGGGAAGGGAGAAGGGAGGGGAGGGGGAAGGGAGGGGAGGAGGAGGGAGGGGAGGGGGAAAAGAGGGGAGAAGGAGGGAGGGGAGGGAATGGAAGAGAAGAGAAGAGAAGAGAAGAGAAGAGAAGAGAAGAGAAGAGAAGAGAAGAGAAGAGAAGAGAAGAGAAGAGAAAGGAAGGGAGGGGGTAGGGAAAGGAAAAGGGAGAGGAGAGGAGGGGAGGGGAGAGGAGGGGAGGGGAGAGAACCTAGGTAAGAATTCCAACATTATTAAAATATTCAGTCCTCTGGGTTGTAGAGGAATTAATTTGGAGGAGTCCCTCAGTACTACACCCCTACCCTTATAATGTATGTATGCCCAACGAAGATGCACAAACACTAAATTAAATATTAGGTAGTAGCATTCAAGAAGCATCACAGAGGCTGAGTGTGTGTGTGTGTGTGTGTGTGTGTGTGTGTGTGTGTGTGTAACTATTGTCACCTCAGAGCCACATTAACTACATTATTTTATGGGATTACAGAAAGATTCCTAATAAATTAACAAATAACCCCAAACCTAAAACAGTAGCAGACAGGTCCCCATCAAACATGCTGCTTGTTAAACGTTCTACCTCCACAGTTTTCTAGTCAATATCTAAGTAAGCTGTACTAGTCAGGTATAGTTATTTACCAGTAAAATAACTACCCCGACTATATGGCTCACATTGAAGAACAGAACTTAATGTGACTTAAAAATCAATAGTCTAGGATATTAGCTACTTCATTATTGGATGACAGGGAAATAAAATATTTAGCCATTTTATTAGTGTTATGGTAACTTATTGTGAACCTAAAATATACTTATTTTGCCAGTCCCTCATCTTGGAATTCTAAAGCATTTCCAAATACAACACATTTTCAGATTGCCATATTTTAAAGAATTCACTTAACATCAGATAAAATAAATACTGCCAACAAGCTGTCCAGATAATAATAATAATAATAATAAAGTTTCCCCAAGAAATTGATCTGGGTGCTAAATTTTGGCATTTGGTTAAAGTCCTATAAAATGAATAACTTAATGGCCTCAACACTATAATTAGTAATTATATTTTCTGTTTCTGAGAATGATTGATGAGTGCATACCTTTGAGGCATCATTCTCTCCATTGTAAAATAAGGCAGTAGAAAAGAGGCTGAGATCAGCCTCAGGGGCAGAATGGGGGGCACCTGGAACCCCTGCACCAGCACCTCCCACTCCCACTTGCAGCTGGCAGGGGAAGGTCATGCCTCACATGGCACAAGCCTGAAGCTGACCTTTCTGCCTATCAACTGTTTTTCCCCACTGGTGCTAGTGACCCCCTTCCGTTTTTTTCCATAGGCTATTCTTTTCAGCCTGCGGTTTCTCTGGCAGGCTGCCACAAGAAAAGTGGAGTTGAGTGAAGTGAGATAAGCTGAGGTCTGGATCTCTCGAAACTTTTATTGCAGTAGAAGGATAGAAAAATAGAAGGGACATGAATGGTGCTACAGATGTCGCAAGCTGAAGAGGGGTTATTTTTGAATCTCGATAAAGATGCGCATGTAAAGATTTGCAGATAAAACACAAGGCCAGGACTTAAGAACCACAAACATGTTCTGCAATACCTCTCTAATGCAAAAGCACGGGGCTGGGGCTGGAGAGGGAGTCTTGTTGGCAGGCACTTGGCTTGCAAGCATGAGGACCTGAGTTCCACCTCCAGAACTCAAATTTTAAAGGCAAGGTACGGTAGGGAGCATTTGTAGTGCTAGGAAGGTAGAAAAAGACACATCCCTGGGGCTTGGAGCCAGTCATCTTAGCCTATGTGATGAGCTCCGGGCCAATGAAGGCACACTGCATCTGAGGAACATTATGAAGGTTGACCTCTGGCCTCCACACAGAGGTTCACATACATGTACCACACACACACACACACACACACACACACACACACACACACACACACCTGTCTAGGAACACACATGTGGACATACACACAAACATGCACACTCAAACAAAATGCATAGGACTGCATTTTTGTTTTTAGACTTTGAAGATTAGCTGTGTATAATGTTCTAATATTTCAAAAAATAAATTTCCATACATATTAATACTCTAAAAGAAAAAATAGCCCCAAAATTATATGGACAGACATGGACAATTTGTACAGGAAACAGTGTTCAGTTCCCCCTTTTAATCAAATAAAAGCTAAATTAAAACAATGTTTGACTTAGCAAATGGGCAGGTTTTTTTTTTCCTTTGAATAACAATACCCAAGTCTGGGCTAGAGGTCAGGAGCTAAGATGAATTATGGCGAAGCCTGGACTTCAGAAGGGTAAGGACACAGACGCTTTGAGGACCTCGTTGCAGCATACAGCACAATGCACTTTCTGGAGCAGTTCCTTTGGAGAAAGTAAGAGGCTAAGGAGGGGTGGTCTGCAGGGTCCTCCCAACATTCCTCATCACCAAGGCAAACTAAACCCAGATGACTCATTCTACAGAAGCAAAATGGTTCACCTATGATGAACAGAGGGCTACACGGCCATTGAAACCACTTTCAAAGAGAAACCATGAAACATGTTCATTTTAAGCCATGTTAAATTAGAAAAAAAAAAGTCGAAAGAAAGTCATATGTAATCTATGGATGGCAAGGGGGGCTGATAAGAAGGAAACACAGCCAAATCTCCAAGAGCGACTGCTTCTGTGTAGACCTTTTGTTTTGCCTTTTGTATTTCTAATGTTCTTGAACCAGAAGATGATGACTCCCTCTGAAATATAATAGAAGAAAGTAAGGGAATCCTGAGCTTGAGTTATCTTGTCATGTCTGCCACTGATTAGGTTCAAGATGGCTAAAATGCATCTCTGGCCCAGATCCTCCTGCCTCAGCACCCCACCCCCATCAACCATGTGCTAGTAGGAGAGGCACATATCCCATAGGCAGCTCTTAAAGAATGCATGTTGACTCAGAGGAGAGCCTGCCAGCATGTAGGTTTGGGAAAGGACCAGTTCTTTCCAGTGTTAAGAACTCTAGAACATTCCCTTTCTTTTTCCTCTTTCAGAGAAAATAGAAGCCCTACTGCTTCTTTTCAGGGTTCTCTTGAGGGTTAAGATCTGAAGGTAAAAGAAGAAGTACCCATCAACATTTTACACACTCCCTTCTCACTTAAAATCCCAGGTGACCACAGCCAAATCACCTAACTGCCTGCCGGCTTTCCAAAATGCTGCAGGACAGCATGCGGGCAGCAGCCATCAATGACATAACCAAGAAGGTATTGCTTGTTTAAGGAAATATGCACAGAATCTGCCAAGAGACTCCTACACTCAGTGTTTTTCTCAATGAACTTCTTTTGGGTTCTGTCATGCGCACTAATGTCATAGTGGGAATCTTGTAAGATGGGAGGGAGCCTCATTTCAAATGCATCTACCCCATGGCCTTGGCCATTGGCTGGTTGCAGCGCACAGCACTTCAGAGGCATAAAGCACGTGGTGTAATCACTGCACCCAATGTTAAACAAAGCAGTTCTCTAGATGAAGTGCAGCTAATGCCATCAGAAGTATCATAAAATTAAAATAATAAAATGCACAGCTATGTGCAGCCACCTGAAATCCTGCAGTGGCTGGCTGTTGCTTTTAGATTGAAACCTATATCCCTCCCCAAACCCACCAGTCCTAATGTGACTAGATGTTTGTCCGGGGTCTCTGGGCATTTATTCCTGGACAACTGGTCATATTTTTCCTTTCTTTTTTAATTCTTTCAAATGCTGTATGTGTGTGCATGCCTATGAGAGTCTTTTAAAGTACCTGCAGAGGCAGCAAAGGCCACTGGATCCCCTGGAACTGGAGTTACAGGCAGTCCAGAGAGCCTGATATAAGTGCTGAGAACTGAAGCCAGCTCCTCTATGAGAGAGCTAAGAGCTCTTGGCTGCTGAGCCATCTCTAAGGCCCCATTTTTCTTTTTTCAAAACTGCTGTAAAGTTCCTCATTTGCATAGTGTTAGGATTCCTGGTACCTTAACTATTCCTCCGAATTAAATTGAAATTAACATCGGCTTTGCTTTCATGTTTGGGTGGAAGATAATGAGGGGCGTGAATGCCAGCCTGAACCAGTAAATAAAACACGCTTCAAATTTCCCACTCTCGCTACTCCTGCTTAGGAAAAACTGGCCAGTGTTTACTTCAATACTTGGAAAGTATTTTTCAAATACTCTGTTGAACAGAATTTGTGGGTGTCCAAACACGAGTGGGGGACAGAGGTATCAGAATGAATGTGGATTCCTCACTGATGACAACTCAAATCCTAAGTGTCTCTATGTCCCCACACTGCTTGCCTTGCTGTCCTAACGTCTTCTCTTAGGCACGCTTTGGTGAAGACTTCCTCCAGACCTTTCCTTTCCACTAGTTGTAACCTCAGTAATTGGTCAGACGCAGCATCGGCTGAAGATGCTTACTGCAAGGATGCTGGAGCAGCCTCAGTGTCTCCTCACTATCCCTGCCTTCTGGTCACCACTTGTTGTACTCCCCTTGAGTACAGGCTAGACCCACTGCCCTGGTTCTAAAGAACAAGATTATGAATAGTAAAAGGATTTTGCTTCTGAGAGTCGATGACCAAAAGGAGACTGAGACTTCTACCTTCCCTGCTCTCTTTCTTGGAGCCATTGCTTATTCTTAGGGAAGCTGGCTTCCAAGTATGACCTCCACAATGGAAAAAACCCCAGGAGAGAGGAAATAATGCCACATAGCCACTGCCCATGAGGGTGTGAAGCCTGACAACAGCCAGAGAAGTCAGCTTGTATCTGATCACAGACAGCCTGCAGGAGACAGATGAGTTGGCCGGTAGATCATCCCCAGTTCTGGCTAGAGGAGATCCACACTCCTGGCAGACATGTGGTTTGTAAGACCCTGACTACCCAAGGAAGCCACAGTAAGATTCATGACCCAGAGAAACTCTGGGGTAATCATGTGCTGTCTACGGGGCAGGAAGTGGTCATTTGTTACACAGCAACAGCTAACTAATGCAATTGCTCTACTATACACTCAACGTCTTCTTTTCTTCTCTTTGGGATTGTAGCAAAGGAAATTTGCCTGCCTAAAATGTAAAAAAAAAAAAGACACTTTTAATTGTATGGGAATAGAAGACATTCGCAATTAGTAATAGTTATGCAGAATTTATTCCTGAATGGAATGGTTGTACTGTTGATACATTAATCACAGTAGTCATTCATCATGTACCATGTATATAGAATTGTGAAGCCTATTTGGTACTCCACATTCATAACCACCTCATCCAAAAAAAGACAAGGAGTATATAAACAGACCTACCGATGAGGAGATGGCTTGAGTTCCATGACTGCCAGGACTTTCTCTCTTATTCAGTCCCTCCCTCCTGCCTCAGTATCTCCCTCCCTGTGAGGTTCACAGATGTTCCGAGGCACACTTGCTGAGTGGATGTCTCCTACAGCTTATCTAAAAGGACTGAACCTCTTTCATTCAAGTTGCCCAAGTGATACATACTTAAAAGTGAGTCAGTCAGCAATCTCTTCATACACATGAGCAGACATGTACATGGAATCAGTGTATGTGTTCCCCACAAAATCATAGGTGTCCTGGTAGCTCACACTAGCTTTTCAGTGACAGTAAGAAACTCATCCCCAAATTTAACCCCATCTTTTATTATAGCTTTATTTTGACAAAGACAAAAGACCTGGACTCTTTCCTAATCTAACGACACGCTCTTGGTAAATCAATTCTTTTCCCTGGGGAATTATTTTCAATAATCTTCCAGGATGTAGGGTCATCACAGTGCAGCTCATCAGCTAGCATGCTTACATCCCCTTAGCCCTCACAGGTTCCCCAGCCCCCACTAGGCTCCCTGCCAGGTCTGGCCTCATTGGCCCCAATTCAGGGTCAAGCAGTAAGTGGTAGGTGTGTCAAAGGTCACTCTAAAGTATCCAGGGAGGCTGGAGAGAAGTGTCCAGAGAAATGCAATTAAGATACCCACAAGGAAACAGGAGGGGTGGGTATTGAAAGGAAGTTGGCACAACCCTTAAATTCTTTTCTTTGCAAAGTTTCACAGTCAAGTGATTCCTCAGCCTTTGAGGGTGATTTGGTCCTTCCTCAGCAACCCCTAGTAAAGAAGTGTTTGTTCACAAAGGCCCAGGAGATCTTAAGGAATCCCCAGTGTGCATTTTAGGAAGATAAGAAATGATTAGGTGCAAGAATAGCCAACCACTCATTTGTCAAATACTGAACAGGGCTGGCAGAATGGGGCTGAGCAAAGTGTGTCTGACCACTAACACTGCAGATTTCAGATTCTAGGAGAAACACAGGCTTTAACTTAAAAACCACACAAAACTGAAGACTGATACATGCCATAAGGCAAAAAGGTCGAGGGAGCAGCGGTCCAAGTTGCGCTAAAAACTGGGGAAGCTGAGGAGTATTCCAGGCAAAATTATCCATAAACGGGACAGCATGTGCAAGGGCCCTGTGCTGAGACAGGTTTGGCTTTCCAGAACCTGACATGGTGGCACCGCGGAGCCTGGCAAATGAAGGTCTGTCTGTGTGTTACCAGATGAGACAGGGCTCTGTGATGCCCAAGAGGGGGATCCCAATTTGAAGTTTCTCTGTAGCACAACCTGCTTCCCTAAGTTCCACAAATAGCATCTCACTGTCTTCTTCCTCATACGTAACACACCAAAACTGAGATTTGGATGTTCCCACCTCTCAGCTTGTCTTTTATCTACATCTCCCTCATCTCAGCCAAAGGCAGCTCCCTTTTTCTAGTCTTGGGTTGGAAACCTTGCCATCTTTCCTGACTCATTCCCACACCAATTCAGCAAATCCTCTCCACTCTACCGTCAGCCCGAATCCATCAATCCAACTCCTACTGTGTCTCCCACTAATTCCCAGTGCATACCACCACCCTTGTTCCTATAGAGGCAACTCACTAACTGCAGCATTGAAGGTGGTTTCTGTTCCTTTGCAAGAACTCTTCAGGTCCTACAGAGACTGGACTTGATGAGGCTCTGCTCACAGCTATGTAAGGTTTCCTATAGAGCTGAGATGAACACTTAGTGCCCATTTTGTGTTTTCTCACAATCTCCAGACACCTGCCTCGCAGTTCCTCAAACGTAGCAAACACACAAGGACTTTGGTGGCAGTAGCCTAGAATATGTCACACCCACTCCTCCCGCGGGAATCATAACTCTGGTCAATAGATCTCTGTGTCCCAGACTTCTTCATAAGAGAGGCCATGGAGTGCGCATTCTCCTCATGTCTAGCTTTGTCTTCCTTTTCAGCCCTTACATTCTGTGATACGTGATCCATTTAAATACTCGCTGAAAGATTGTGTCTGTTTGGCTGACTGCCACAGGTTTAGAACCTGGAAGTGTTCTAGGGAAAGAGAAAAGAGTTGTTGTTGGGCCCCCATATAATCATCCCCAGAAGTCTTCTGAAAAAAAAAACAGTATAATCCTTCTACATCAACCCCATGTCTCTCTGTCTGTCTCTCTGTCTCTGTCTCTCCTCTCTCTGTCTCTCTGTCTTTGTCTGTCTGTCTGTCTGTCTCACATACACACACACACACACACACACACACACACACAAACACACAAGGAAAGACACTGGGCACTATGTTATCAAGATTCGTCGAAGCTCTGGGGAGACATGAGCTAGAGCCACAAGTCCAGCAAGGATGCAGGAGAGAGTAGGCTTTGCAGTAGGTAGACCTATCCCGGGAGAGACAACCAGGCCCCCAGTCACTCTGGGAGAATAGAGTATTCTGAGAGGAAAGGGAAGGACAGGTATAAGACATGTGGAGGAACGCCCAACACAAACTTGTTCCAATTGTTTCTGTTTCTCTGTTTCAACATTGCCTAAACTCAACTCTAAAAGTAGGGTGGTTTTTTTTTTTCAACCAGCTTTAGGGAAAGAGAAGACGATCTGTAGAGCACACATTTCTCTTGGCAAAAGAGTGATCATGTATTTTTAAAGAATTGTCAAAAAAAAAAATCCACAGCAAACTTGACAGTCAAACAATAGGGGGTGGTTAAGAAATTATGGGAGAGTGACTCCATGGATCTTGTGATAATGACAGTTTTTAAAACAGTGTAACAACATGAAAAATGTCTGCGGTATAGTTTTAAGTGAAGAAAGCAGTATTTTAAAATGTCTCAGTATTGTGATTAAAAGTATTCAAATATTGGGTTCTCTTCTGGGTAGGGCATAGAGGAAATGTAAAACAGAGATCCATGATTACAGATAATGCTCAACATTGTCCCTACATTTAGATCTGTCTCTACCCCACCGTCTGTCAGCAGTGAGCCTTTGTCAATAGGCCGAAAGGGTCTCCTAGACCTGTCCTCCAAGCAAACACTAGTGGGAGGAAATTCAGGACAAGAATACCCAAGTGTCTGTTCAATCAATTCACTCAACATGAGTGGACTACCCTCTCCATGTTCTGGGTAGTTTCGCTGCATATAGAATCTTATGAAGATATTGTAATCTAGGAGATTCAACTGGCATCAATATGGAGCTCAAAAATCTAAGGGAAGATATTCATGGTAAACACTAGAAAGTAAGCCTGATAAAATATACATTTTTAATTTATAGGAAGCCAGATGTGGTAGCACACACCTGCAATCCCAACACTTGGGAGGAAAAAGTGAGAGGATCAAGAGTTCAAGGCCAGCTTGGCCTACCTAGTGAGTTCAAGGACAGCCTGGACTATGTGGAAACCCTGTGAGCTTCACATGCAAACAAACAGAACAATAAGGAGTGGAGTAAGTTTTGTATCAGACTTTCATTTGGGAAATCAGGAAACAATGATGGCTCATGGCCTTGAAAAGGAGTGCTTTTCAAAGTAGGTCTGTGTGTGTATGTATGTGTGTGTCTGAGTGTCTGTGTCTGTGTGTCTGTGTGTGTCTCTGTATATGTGTCTCTGTGTATGTGAGTGTCTGTGTCTGTGTGTATGTGTATCTGTGTATGTCTCTCTATGCATCTGTGTGTGTGTGTGTATGCCTCTGTGTGTGTACCTGAGTGTGTGTGTATGTGTGTGTCTGAGTATCTGTGTCTGTGTGTCTGTGTATGTCTGTGTGTGTCTCTGTGCATGTCTCTCTGTGTATGTTTGTATGTCTATGTATGTCACTCTGTGTATCTGTGTGTGTGTGTGTGTGTGTGTGTGTGTGTGTGTGTGTGCTGGAGGGTACTGAAAGAGAATACAAGATATTATAGGGCAGGGATTGGTTTGAATATGGCAATTGTCACCCAAGGCAAACCATAGCTCATCATGGCCTGACACGACGATGGGAAGAAACTACAGGGAGATTGATAGGGCTGTCCTAAGAGCCTTAAGTGGAAGCTTTTGATCAGGAAACTGAGATGTACCAAGCCAGGCAGTGGAAAGATTAATCTGGTAACCAGAATGGAAAAAGTAAACACTCAGGAACCAGACACAACTGGCCCTGGGCCCAAACCTGCCCATTTCCTGGTTTTCTTACTTAGGGAAAGCGCCCCAGCTGATGAACCTCGCTTTCCCCATCACCCTGCCTCTTCGTAGGTTTGTTGTGAAGGTTGAAATGGTACACAGAAAAGGAAAGTTTGTCCAAGAAAGGCTTGGCAAATAATCCATAATCCATTTCTCCTAATTTCTCAGTTTATAAGAGGAACTGTTTTTTTTTTAAGATGGGGAGAGAGAGAGAGAGAGAGAGGGGGAAAGAGAGAGAGAGAAGAGAGAGAGAACAGAAGGAGAAGGACGTTGCTGGAGTAAAGTCTAGACGTCTTGGAGATGACATAGTTATGTCTGCCAAGGGAAGAGGCCAACGTGAGACATCATTGGTGTTAAGAAGCTGGGGGCACAGAGGACAACAGCAGCCGTCATTATAAAGGACGTGAACTGACAAGAGGCTGACAGTGTGGAGAATGGAGGATCACCGAAGTCTACTAAGCAAGAAATGTCAGGGTACTGAGTGTGGACTGGACCCATACGCCACAAACAGTAAGGGTGTTGGGAGTCAGCTCGTCCTGCTCCTGAGGTCTATGGTGACTTTGCAAACCTTTCCCCTTTCCTCATACTGATATGTATGTCCATGCCAAATACATAAGGGGTGCTAAAACAGAAGTGCTGCATTTGGGATGCAGGCCAACTGAATTTAACATTCTGTATTTTCCTCTATGATATATTGTCTGTCTTTAACAAGTTTATTGAGATATCACTCATAAATCATGAAATTCACCAATTTAAAGTGCATTTTTCAACGACCTTAAAATTTACAAATATTTGTAACCATCACAATTACCCAGGGACACTTTTATAAAGCCAATAAGAAAGCACATACTACTTATCTGTCTCCTATCCTCCTCTAGACCCACCTTAGCCTTGGACAACCAGTAGTTTACCTCTTGGAACAACGGAACTGTGCATTTTGAGTATTTCACCTTTTTATATTTTTAGTTCTGGGAATCAAACTTAGGGCCTCAAATATACTAATCAAGTACTCTACCAGTGATACACAGCCCAGCTCTACATTTTTTTAAACTGTTATTCATTCTTTCTTGTGATGTGATTTCAAAATGCAGACTTTCATCTTCCTCCTGCTATGGAAAAATGGAGGTAGTGCATACACTCTATAAATTGTCCATCAACAACTAGAAAATCTGAATTTTTCTTCTCCTCCTGGGATATCTATGTCTAGTTTGGTAGATATTTATGTGCATGTGCATTTATGAAAACTGATGGCTTTTGTCCTTGTCAGTGGCTATTAGCATAGAAAAATAATAAACATTAAGTCTGTTGGTGTGACAAACTATCGTGAGATGCAACTCCTTCACAAGGTAAAAGCTTGGTGCTGCCTTTGGCCACAGAAATTCTGAAGACAAATTCAAGGACAAAATAAAAGACAGTAGCTAGTTTCATAAGCTTTATCTTTAACTTGTAAAAATGTGGACTCTTGATCTCTTGACAACTTGTTCCAAGATTTTCCGGGGGGACAGCAGAAGTTTATTTTTAGCCTATGCAAAGAATTGTTTACAATCAGCATCACTCCCAACACCTCCAGTGTGGGCTCAGGGTCTTCTTCAGGGGAACTCCTGCTGTGATTTCAAGTATGTGTGGAGCACACAGGCAAAGAGGAAGGATAGAGACAAGGGAAATGCCAGGAGGAGGGAAGGGATTATAGTAATGTATGTGAAAGTGCTGTCTCGGACTCCATGTCCCATGTAAGCACTGTGCGTTTGGGTTTCTTTATCCATGAGATGGAAGGGAAATACCACTCTGCAGGTTCCACCGTGCAGTAGGCTGTCACCCTAATTAATACATTTTATATTAAATCCCATTAAAACTCCTAAAAATGGGGCAGCAAGATGGCTTTGCTGGTAAAAGCTGTCTCCAAGCCTCAAAGACCTAAGTTAGATCCAAAATGGAGGAATTTGGTGTTGGGACTTTGCTGCTGAGATTTTTCTACATTTCCAAATTGCATCTCATACACACACATACACCCACATCACCTCTCTGCATTAGTCTGAAGTGGCAAAAGTCCTCTTTAGATCTTTTACCTTTCTGTTAAAACATCAAATCCACCACACCTAGCATGGACCAAATATTTTATGCATTGTCTCCTATCTGGAAGACAGATACAAATAAACTTTGGACACCATTTTACATAACTGAAGTAAAATACACATAGCACAAACCTTAACTATTTTTCAGTGAATGGTTCCACAGTGTTAAGGATATTCTCTTGCTTGTGTAACTAATATCAAAAATCTCATATTTACATCAAATAATTAAAACTAAAAGAATATGACTTCCCAAATTCACCCTTACAGCTTTCCTATTAAAGATATAAGGACTTTTGTAATTTTTTAAAAAGTGTTTCTTTCCTGGAAAGAATAAAAATGAAGTCAGTGTTTAAGGGTTAAGCTGTCTGCCTTTAAAACATTCCTTCCAAAGGTCAGATTTTGTTTGTTTGTTTGTTTGGCTTGTTTTCTCTCTAGTTTTTAAGTGCATCTAAAACACAGGGGAAAAAAATTAAATAACAGTGTGCTTATCTTCCAGCACTGCCTCCACCCAGGCAGCAGACATTGCTGTTTGGGTTTTTTAATGTTTTGAATGGCTTGGGGATTAGCATGGGTATTTAACAAAAAGTACAACTTCAAATTATACGCTGCTTCATGGTGCCAAAATTCCGTGCACCATCAACTCTATGACGTCCATGGAGCACAGTGCTAAGAACAGCAGTTGTTATTCATCTGGCTTTGCAAATGAGAGGATGAAGCTGTAAACAGCCTGCCTTTAAGAAGGAGGATGCTGTCAATATGTTCTCAATTCCGTTAATTTAGCAATATCTTTTAATTAACAGTATGTTCCTAAGCCAACATTACAAATAGAATTGCCCAAAAAATGTGGCAATTCTAGACATCGTAATGACAGATGATACCTGATGTGACAGTGTAGTCTTCCCCAGTTCTCAGGGAAGGGGGATGTTGGATCAGGGGAATCTTGAGTTAAAGAACGTTTAAGGCCATCCTGGGCTACATGGTGAGACCCTGTCTCAAACAAACCAGAAACAAAACAGTGATAAGTATATTCACAAGCAACCATGTGCCCTAATAAGGATTTTAGTTACATATACTTTATATAATTAAAAGCATATACATACATACACTCAAAGGCACACATGAGAGAGGCAAAAGGGAGAGAGAAGTCGAGGTTGTTTTAATCTTTAATATAATGCTTAGCAAAAGATACAGAATAACTGCTCCCTGGCATTGATCACAAATCCCACTGTTAATTATGATGCATGTCTCACTGATGATACAGATATAGAAAAACTACAATGGCCACACCCTAACCACTGCCATTATTAAGATAAAAAAAAAACCCAAATCTCAAAAGCAGGTGGCTCCAGACCAAGAGTAAAGACAGTGCAAGGACACAGCAAGTGCTGAAGTATTTTACTAAGCATCATTAAGAAACCAGACTAAAGTCTACCCCAGTCAATGAATGCATAGCCACAGTCCTTTATCTTCATTCCTCAAAGCAGATGAGTAACTGGCATCCGTAATCTACACTGCTATCCACATACACTCTTCTAACAGTCAGTCACAAAGTAGCCCGAGAGAAGGTTTCCCTAGAAACCAACAAAAACACAGGTCTGTCTGCAACATATGTCTCCTTGCAACTTTTAGAATAGATCCCATGTTTGGAAGTTAATATACATGTATACATTGTTAATCAATTCAGGTACATGTAGCCTGAAGCTAGGGAGTACATAAACACAGAAACCATTAAAGTGCAAAGACAGTGTGGGAAACATTACAGAGTTATTATAAAGACAAAACCAGGGCAATGGCCCAAAACAACGGAAAGATCCATACTGCAGACCATCCAGAGTAAGGCTTATGTTGAGGTGATATGACACTCACAAATCTAAGGTCTTTTCTTATCCTGTTCACCCTTTTAAAACAATGAGCCAACACTGCTCCCCTTGTCAATTTCTCAATTGCTCTGCCAATAAAATGGGGTTGAAGCTATGTGTTCATTAGAGGCGGAATCCTTCCAATGGCTTCAAGACATGTTAGAAAAGCAGGTGACTCAATAGTCATGCATTTGGAAATAGACAGCTCTCTAGGACCTGAAGAGAGAGGGTCATGGTGAAATGACTCCGGAAGTCAGAGATGCAGAGGTTTTCAGCAGCATAAAGTAGCAAGGGGTGGATGGTCTCTTCTCTGCCCCACAGGCAATGCTGCTTGTGGACTCTACAAAACAGATGTGTGAAGAGATGAGGGATTCTGACTTTTAGTCTTTGCATTCTATAGAGAATGCATATACTGAAATAGTATAAAAACACAGGTAGAAAACATACATACATACACATACACACACACACACACACACACACACACACACACACACACACACACGAATGTTCTAGTGTTCATTGAGAAATACTGAGTCTTAAAATATTTTCAAGAGTGACAAATAGGGCGAATGCTTTCAGTCCAGGATGATAATTAACGTCATGCTCTGAGTGACTTTAGTCTAGGCAGTGACACAAACCTTGTTTAATGCTTAGAGGGGAGAAGCTCTAAGGGATCCAGATGTCTCTAATGAAGTAAGATTTTCCCTCGCAAAACGACTACAGGCCAAGTAGTACTGGGGGCAGGAAAGTAAGCTGGTAAAACAAGCAAACTGTGGGGATCTTGACCTTCTCCCCAATAGAGGTTTTCCACGAGGTAACATGTAAATCAGTTCTTAAAGCTAAGGCAGCCAGGAAATATATTGTTCTAGACAGCCATGTTAGGAGCTTGTGTCTGGCCCTTAGAACAATCCCTAAGTTAGTCATTCTGTGACGTTTCCTTTTCATTCCCCGTGTTTCCATTTTAATGTCCTGCATCTGTTTACTAATTTATTTTGTGTGTTCGTGGGCATGCACATGACAGCATCCATGTAGAAGGCAACCTGCAAATCTGCTTCTTCCCTCCTCCGAGACACCCTCTGGGGATCTAACTCAGGAGGTCAGAACTGGTGACAAGCCCCTGGACTGACCAAGCCATCACCACCTCCCCTAATTATGTTTGCTGAAATTTGTTTGGTAAAGTTTAGTGTATCTGGATCCACGGCTTGCTGCCACCAAACTCAGAAAGGCTTCATGACAACCCCTTTCCTTAAGTGGAATCATGGAATCTTAAAGAGAAGTCCTTAGAGAGAAGTCAGAATTGAGGCTCTCGGGTTTCACTGCACATTAGAAACTCTTGAGGGCCTCTAGAAGCACACCGTGGCCCAGCCCCAGTCCTAGTCAACCAAGTAGAGTATTCTAGAGGAAGCCTGTGGATGTTTTCTAAGTGCCACGGGTGGTTTCCTTGGGCTGCCATGGTTAAGAGACATGTATAGACTTTGCATTGTCTAGCATAGTAGTCATGGCTACTTAGTACTTGACATGTGGTTATTCAAGATCAAGATGGCAAAATACATCCTAGATTTCAAAGACCTAATCCCCAAAAACTAGAACAATGTAAACCATCACACTGATGTTTTTATATTGGTTATATGTTGAAATTTGAAATGATAATATTTGGGATAATATTGGGCCACACAGTTATTAAAATGAACTCCTGTTTCTTTTTGATATGGCTTCTCTACACTTCAAATTACACCAGTTGCCTCCTCTCTTGGAATGTACTGGTTTAGCCAATGGTCTAAGATAGCACAAACCTGAATCTGAGCACTTGAGAAACTGAGGCAGAACAATCTGGACTTGGAGGCTAACCTGAGCTTCTCAGTGAGTCCCTGTCTCTAAGTAGAGGGATGCACTGAGGTGTGGGAGTTCAGTAAGTTGGGTGCAACATGGGGACTTTCCAAGTCTCAGGCTTTGCCTGTTGCCATAGAGGCCACGTCACTGTGGAACAACAGATAAAAGCCTTGACTGCCAAATGGTTTTTCTCTAATTTGTTTCACTAATTGTTTCTTCGAAGTTTAGATACAAAGGTGGAGTTATCTATGGGAAAAGGGGCCCTCTCGGTTGTGCATGCTTTTGTGATGTGGTATTGTGGGGGCCACTCCTGAGTGCAAAGCAGTCTGCAGGGATGGATATGAAAAAAGGAAGTCTAGAGAAACATTAACACGAAGTAAATGCAAAGAATGGAGGAAGAGACTTTTTGCCACATTTCAGCAGAGAAATGACCCTGGACGTGGGAGTATAGCTTAGCAGTAAAATGTGCAAGCCTGCCATTCATGGGGCCCTGGAACTAAGAAAAGACCAGACTAGGTTAGACCAAACCAATGGACTAACACTGAAGGTTGTCAGCATCCTGAGAGCTGCTTTTGACTCAACTGGGAACACTGTTGTTTTCCACTCTGAGAAGCCACAATGTTGTCCTTGCAGTGAGGCAGGTCATGTTCCTCCTCGCTTTTATCAAGTCACACCTCAGTACCCTGTGGCTATGGACTTTATCCCCAGTGCCTTCTATCCTCTGAGATGCAAAAGTTGTAACCTGAGCTTTAGCTAAGGCCAGATTTGCTCGGAGAGAAAAATTCAGTTTTGATAAAGTGGCCGTGATCCTACCAAACAAGCCAAATGGAAATTAAATGTCTTTTCTTTTAATAGTCAGCTAATTTAAATTTAAAAAAACAAAGATTTTTGCTGTTATTATTGTCCCTCGTGTTCCCCTTTGGGAAGCTAGCAGAGAGAGAGTTGCATAAAATTAGCCAAAATGTGTTACATCTGGGAAATCATGCCTGCAACATAGGGGCTCCTTGGTGTAATAAAAGAAGGAAAGAGGCCTGGGTGCTGATGTCAAATGCAAAGGGCTGGAAAGGAAAGCCGTGGGTCAAGCCAAATGATACACACAGTACAAGCATTCAAGGTTTCTGTTTAGATACTCTTGTTCCCCCATCCAGTGGCAACAGAGTCTAAATCAGAAAGAAAATGCCCAGGGCTCCGGAGCCCTCGGTGCTACTAAATTATTCCCTGCTAGTTATAAGTCCTCAAGCCTTGCCAATGAAACCCAAAGAGCATGCTTCCAGACAACTCATTTTGCACAGAGTAGTATTTACTCCAAACTCACTCCCACACCAACTCGGAAAACATAACATATTGCAGATGTGTGCCAAGCAAAAGTAAATGAGTGAGAGAGGGCAGAGCACTTGCTCTGCTCGACAGAATGGTGATGAATATAAACTTTAAGCCTTCTCTCTCTTCTCAGAACCTCTCCTTAGAGATGATGCAGACAAGGAAAGAAAGCCCCTGCTTTATGCTGAGACAGACTTGTCAACCATTCTAATTCTGCCCAGTTTGTGTTCTCAAATGAAACTTCAATAATCTGGGTTTTGCGAGACTTAGTGTAAGCATGAAGAAGACGTTAAGGTAAAAAAAAAAAAAGTCAGTTTAAAAGATTTTAGGAAAATCAGCATTACATACATATATTTCATATATATGTGTGTGTGTGTATATATGTATATATATGTATACATATATATGCAAATATAGACTAGAAACTACAGTTGTTTGTTCAAAGCAGTCAAGTTAATTTTTAGAAACCTGTCTTTGAAAGGCTGTCTGTGAAAAGGCTTAATGAGAGAAAGGTTTCTAAAGCCTTGGCCTCTGCTGTATGCATCCATGACAAGAGCATTTAGGCAGCCTGCCTGACAGACAGAGAATCTGAGCTGAAGACAGGGGCCAGGCATTCAGCCCGGGTTTCCTGTCTCTGGCATAGGCCTTGGACAAGCTAAGAGATGTAACCAGGCCTTGGGGTTGACCAAGAGTCTCTCCCTAGCTCCAGCATCTATATACAGCTATCAGTTTCTATCCACCATCAGTCCCTAGGCTGAGTAAGAAAGAGTCCCTTTACTCCCTGAGGAATCAGGTCAAGTCAAATGCCAACATGGTAATTTCCCATTCTTGTTAACTTGGGGGCAGGGATTAGAAATGTGAATCTTCAGAAAATAGAAGAAACCAATTGCAATATTCAAATCCACATCAATGTTTTTATTCCTGACTTCTTTTTTCAGATAAAAAAGTGGGGGTTGGGGGGGGGGAGACTAGGGAGTGAACCTGTAGGAAAAGCCACTTGGCATCCCATGTCACTTTGCAGGCATTCAGAACTTTTTCCCTGAACTCGGAATTCTTTGAAAGTCCCAGAGTCTTCTTTTCAAAAATTTCCCCGGTGTCTTCAGAAGAGTGTAACCACTAATTGGAAGCTCCTAAGGAGCCTTCCCTCTTTCTAAAAATTTTCTTATGTTGAATTGATCATTTGTGATTCCTAACTATAGAAATAATGAATGTTAAAAATACATTAATTGCTGTCTTTTCTTAATTGCTAAATCTAATAATTATTTAGTAAGCACATTAGTCCTTTTTAAAGTACCAAGCTCCCTCCGTAAAGCACGGTGACAAAACAGTACACTTTAGTTGACAAATAGCAGTCGGAAGAGGTTCTTTGTGAAAGTTTATCTTCCAGGCGTATTCAAGGCTGCTGTTCTCTCTGCGCCTCCTTATCGCAATGGTATCATTTTCTTAAACAGAATTTGGAGAAATAGTTCTCAATTTAAATGTTTAAGCACCAATGTATAAAGCCCTTGGTTCATTCCCATAACACACCAACAGTCAAACTGGACAAGATAAGGAATTGACTGAGGTCATTGTCCGGCTCCTCCAAGAAAGCTGCCTCAAAAAAAAAAAAATCCTAAATTTCCTTAGAAATCCAATTTGCAAGCAGCAAAAGCAGTATATAGATGGAAAACACCAGGCTCGATCACATTAATTGTGTGACTAACAGCATTGCTTTGAAGAGGAAAAGAAAAGATGACAGAAATAATAACACCGCTCAAATCCCATTTCCAATCTATCAGTACAACCAGAAGAAAACCAACTGCACAGACACGGTTCACATGCGGAAGGGGCAAGGACCACCAGACTCCTACCAAACAATTCCCAACTTAAGACGAACACTCCAATGGTCTCCGATTTCTAAAAAGAAAGTCATAGGAAGAAATCAGGCGACTGGAAATGTGACATTGGTAAAAGTTGCAGTGGAAGAACTCTGACTTGTTTTGAACATGCAGGCGTGAGAAACTGGCAAGTAGTCCCAGTAAGAATATTTGACAAATGAAAAGCTACACAGGAGAAGTGTCTAACAGACCACCATTTACTCCGCCATTGACTCAAAGGCTGAAACATCAAAGCAAAATAGAAAGAAAGGCACAGCGTCCATATTTTGTAGGAACAATCTAAAAAGCTGACTACTTTTGCCTGACAGGTAATTTATAGAAATCAGTTATTTATATTTTTAAAAAAATATGACTTGCAGATATTATCAGCTGAGCAAATGTATTTACTCTTAGTTGATTTGAAAATAAAAAATTTACACAAAAATGAGGAGTTAAAATATGAAATTCATATAAAAACAATGTAAACAACAGAAAATGAGAAAATGGGTGAGAAGGCAGTGAGTTGTTATCTTAGAGTTTTAAACTCAAGTAAAAACTGCTATTTAATCAATAACATCCTTCTTTAGGGGAGCCTGTATCTAAGTTTGAGTGTGGACATGGTTTTTTGTTTTGTTTTGCCTTTAATCTTTACTGTTTCTTTTGCCTTCTTGCTAAAACTCAAGTACTCCTTAAAGTGACTCAAGAAAGCTTTCTGAAGAGATCTTTACCTGCCACCTTGCTTTCCATTCTTCATAGCTTCCCCACAGCAGCTCACAGCATTGTAAACATAATTTATTTCCGAAATAAAGCTCTCTCTCTCTCTCTCTCTCTCTCTCTCTCACACACACACACACACACACACACACACACACACACACACACACACACATACCTAAACAAAATCCTACTGATCCCAGCAAACTAACAAAACACCACATACAAATATACGTAAGATAAAACTCCATTTCCAAGTCCTGTCTGTGGCAGTATGAGACTCATCTGGACTGCTGTGAGGGCTTTCTCTGCTCCAGAAACATGGGCATGCTCTTACCATAGCTGCAAGAGTCAAGCCGCACGGTGTTGCCTCCTGCAGTCTCCAGATCAGAAATTTCCCTTCTCTCTTGTAACTTCTTTTAACCAGCAAGATCAGAAAGGAAACAAGTTCTTGAGTACTTGATTACTCAGTCTTTTAGACCAGAAGACTGTGGACTAGCTCTTAGTTAAAGAGAGAGCAGGCCTGGCACTTAGCAGTCACTCTGCAGCTCCGACCTATCTTGTGGACTCTGGTACCTTCTCCCCTCCCTCCTTCTTTAAGTTCCTTTTAGTAATGAGACTGATTTTTCCAGTAGCCTTCAACTCCCTAGATTTAACTGACATGGAAAATGTGACTAAAAACTTGTAGAACTGTCTAGCCTCCAATCCCACAAAGAATGAACTTTGTTGTGTTGAAGAACACCTCGCAAGCAGCTACATGCTCAGTTTCTTTCTACTGCTCTGCAGCACAGGACAGCAAATAACAGTGCGCCATCTAGTTAGCAAAGTGCAGTCTCCAGGCGTGAAGGGGGGACACCTTCCAGCCCTGGGAGCTAAGCTTGTCAGGGTTCAGCCACTCTAAAGCTCCAATTGTTTATTTAAATAAAAAAAAATATCGCTACTGGGATAATCCACATCTCATGGATATGGGAAAATTTAGGTTATAATGGCACTACAAACTTTTACATCTAACTTTGATTTACAAGATAAAAGCAAGTTTTAAATTAAAAGGGCTTTCTGTTAACAGAGCTTATTATTCTGAAGACGGGAATGATTTTCTTCGAAAGTTGTCCCTGGGTGCATGCCTATTATCTTTGCTGTTCCCCTTCCACTAATGAGCATTTATCTAAAGAGCCTGTTAATCCTCTGATGTGTGCTTCTGGTCAGAGGTAACAGTTTGAATAAAACCACTAATCACTGATCACTAAATCAGTGATCATTAATCACACTGTCCAGGGCCCGTGACCTGCCCATTTTCCCCTTTAGGTCTCTGCATCACAAACAAGAATTTTAACATTTTCAATGCCCATGCTTCCCATAGGAGACTTATGCCACTTCATCGCTAGATGCCAATAAATAATGCTGCCACAAACTTGAAGAAGGGGTGTCAAGCGATCTCCAGCCACGAGCTCCACAAAGCCTGCTCTATGGCCAGAGTATGTTGGAGAAAGTAGATCTAATTATAACCAAACACGTGTTCTTCAAGAATGCCACCTATTTAGAACATAAAATTTCCTCTACTTAGCTTCCTCCATCTCCAAATCAAAACGCCTTCAAACACCTTGTCCCCCAGCCCAAAGCTTCTGCCTCTGTCTGTTTTTACTGGATTTCTGCTATCATTATTCACTCACGCCCAAAAGTTTTCACTCTTTGTCCCCGAAACAAGTCACACGTGGTGGTGTTTTTGCTGCTGGTGTTCTTTTAAAGAGCAAGTGGGGAAGAACTCAGTTCTCTAAATTGGGCGTTTAACTTCCTCTACAAACATAGAAACTCAAGGATAAGGATAAGAAAGTACCGCGCGCAGCAGCAGCAAAGTGTTGTATGGTACTTTCAGCTCTCAGACACTTCCTTGACTTTGGAAATAAAATGTCAAATCTAGATCCTTTCCCGCTAAACCTGATTTAGTCAGGTCCTTCATCCTTCTCCTAGGCTCGGTTCACGGGGCTCTGGGCTCTTAGCTGTGGCTTATTGCTTTCCTAAGTCACTGCAGGCACAAGCTATTAGCATATAAGGCTTCTAAACCTTTCCAGGGATTTTTCTATCCAGGCTGAACATTCTCGCGTGGGAAAAACGGGCCTGGATAGTGCCTTTCTTAAATAATAGAAAAGGGCAGATTGAGCGTTCATCAGGTACTGAGCTCGCTCAGGCACCAGAAGCTCTTCAGCTCACTCCTGGGACAGCATTCCCCCTGGGGGAAACTGTAAAAGGCGGGGGCAGGCCGAGTGATAACGAGGTGGGCGGGAGAGGGATGGAGGAAGAGGGGTAGGGAAAGAGAGGGCAATAGCTGTGTCCAGAGAACCCGCAATTGCCCCGGGGGATGGGGGCATAGTTGCTTTGACAGCATTCTGAGCCCCCAAACCCTTGAATATCTGAAGCCCTTAATAAAACACTTACTGGCCTGCAGAATGACGTAATGGACCTGTAGCCAGCCTTTATTCTTTGACACATGTCAGGAAGAGGGAAAAATAAAAAACCAAGCAAGCGTTGCTGATACTGACAACGATGTACAAGTAGCCCACTCTAGTTCCCAGCGTTGAACCAGCATCAAGTGGGGGCGGCACTCGTCCAGGGAAAGCTGGAGCTTTTTCTACTAGACACTCCCTGGAAATAAATCTATGACTAGAAAATAAATGAAAAATTAAAGCGGGCTATAGTCCCTCTAAAGTGGCTTAGTGGGGGCGGTGTCTGCTTGTCTCAACCCTTTAAGAACTTTGTGAAAAGTTTAAGCGGTTCGATAAAGAATCTGGCTCAAAGGCAGACTCTGTCGCCCGGTCCTGAGAACCGCCTGGGTGCAGTGCGGCTCGGGCCCCAGCTGTCATTTGGGGCAGCAGCCCGGAAGAAGTAAGAGTGCCAGCGCAAAGGGGACGGAGGCGGGAGGCGGCTGCAGGAGTGAAGGCGAGGGCTGCGGAGCACTCTCGAGCTGGAGCGCCTGGAGCGAAAGTCAAGTCCCCCTCCAAGGCAACCGACCCTCCCGCTGCAGCCGGCGGCCGGTCGCGAGAACTGGCAGCGGCCGCTGGGCACCCGGGAGAGGGAGAACCCCCTGCGAACTCGCTCGGCTGCCCCTAGGTGACCAGGCGACTTTGCCGCAACGGTTGGAAGTTTGCTAACTTTCTCCCGGGGTTCCGCTGCATCACTGAGAAACGGGATGCGAGGAGGCTCCAGGTTCCTGGTCTGTTGCTGCTGCTGCTACCACTGCCGCCTCCGCCGCCGCCACCACCACCGCCGCTTGACCACACTTCAGAAGGGTTCCACACCATGCCGGGGCTCTGGAGGCAAACATACACCCCCGATTCATAACTGTTCCCCGTGTCAGGGAAACTCACGCGCGCTCCCATACACGCACGCACACTGGGTCGGACACGGCGCTGGCTCCACTCAGCATCCCTCCAGTCGCACGGCGCAGCAATCACCAAGAAGCGCTCCGGGACGGACACGGCGTGGGGTCTCTGGGTGACTACAGGACACAGCACAACTCCACAGTCCACCAGCAATTGGGGCCGGACTTCCTTCTGATCCGCCAAAGTGTTTACAAACACAAATCAAGGGGGAAAAAATGCATCGCATCCTTTCTACTCCTTGCCCTGTGACCTGCCCATTGGACTAAGTAACCTCGCGGCTGCAGCGATGAACCAACCCCTGCAAACAAGGACGCTCCGGAGTCGGCTCGCGCGGCAAGTGCAGCGAAAGTGGCTAAATGCAAAAGGCCCAGAAGTGGCCGCGCCGTATTTTTAGGAACTTACCAAACAAGTGTGGAGAAGGCAAGAGCCGAGCCCGGGTGAAGGGACCACGTTGGACTGAGCAAAGATTACAATACATTCTATTTAGAGTGCATTACATCACCCCCCCGGTGACGTCACGTGGGATTCCTGAACTTCTAAATCATTGCGGTCCGTTGGGGAAAAGGAGGGAGAGAGGGGCGGGGCCCGCACGCCGAGGGGGCGGGCCCGGTCTCCGCCCCGCCCAAATCCCGCCCCTCGAGCGGACCCGGGTGCTTGCGGCGGCGTCCGCGATCGCGCAAGCAACAGCTTGCACAGCCCAGCGCCGAGTAACACGGCCCCCCGACATTAGTGGTGTGAGTCAGCTTGGAAACAATCCTGAAGGTTTCAAACAGAGCCACGCAGGAGACACCGGCACGAGCTCTTCTGCAAGAAGTGTCTGTAGGGTCAGAAAGAAGTAAGGTTTGGGGTGTGTGCATGAGGTGGTAAGGATGCTGAAGGAGGTAGAAAGAGACATTTACACTTACAAATGCAGGCCACTTCCTACTTCCCTACCCCAGCCACCGAAGATACCCAGATCCTTTGCCTGTGACAGCCATGACCTCATTGCAGCGTTCTCTGCATGCTGGCTTCTTAGTATCTCCATTTCGCCGCCCCTCTCCTCATCACGCTCAAGGGCATATAACTTCTTGTGCACACTCAGTAGGACTACACACAGCCTTCCCTGGTCTCGCACCTTGCATGTGCTGACCTGTGAGAGAATCTCTCTAAAGGCGAAAGGCGAATCTCAGCCAAGAGCCAAATGATGAGCCGGATTTAGACTCCGCGTCAGCGCCGGAAGGGCCCTGGCCATTGCTTCCAGAGCCTCTGCTACTGGCCCAAGCTCGCCGGCTGGGAAGCAGTCGAGCCAGGGCTAGAATACAGGATCTAGGGCCAGGTCTGCAAAGGGAAAAGAGGACTGACCTTTTTCAGCATGGGCCAGAAGCCACCGCTCTCACCTTCCTCATCCCTGGCAAGGGCTAGATTTCCTTTTGGAAGCTCTCTCTCCCTTTGGGGAGCATTGAAAGCCTGTTCGAAATGACCACTGTCATCCAACAACAGCTCACACTTTGCCAAACACTTGAAGCCACACCATTTTCTTCTTCCTCATATGACTTTGACAGAATAAGGAAAAGCGGGGAGTGTGTTGTAATTATCTCTATTTCACAGCTGAGCTGAGGCAGACAGACTCAGAAGGCTAGGAGCTCTCCTGATCATCAGGGACCACTCTAGCGCATGTCTAACCCCAGATCTCACCTGGGTTCCTTGGTAGAATCAGGCATATTAATTCTTTTCTGATGGCTGACTGGTTAGAACTTCAACTAAGAGCTTGCTGGCTGGGAGTTGGATCTTTGCTTAGGAACAGTTTAGCCCCCATTAACAAACAATAATGGCTCCTGACATTTATGTAACATCTGACATTTATATAGTGCCTCTCATCCCAATGCATCACAGCCTGACTGTGTAGTCTGCCAGAGGATCATGACTAGACTGGCTAGGAATCGTAATGCTTTGCCCAAATTGTCACATTTCTGAGCTGGTTTTGACATACTAAGTGGAAGAGCTTTCTATTTCCTTTCTGGTTTGAAGTGTTTAGCCCCTCCTCCCCCACCACTTGTCTTCAGGGTTCCCTGAAATCACAGGGACTGACAACTCCCTCTTTCCTTGTAGCCTTCCTATAAGTTCTTCTGTGAATTTTCCTCTCCTCTTCTCCATGGGACACTGAAGGAACTGTGAAAGAAGATGCTGGTCCTAACCTGAAACAACAAAACCTTGACTGTGATGGCTCAATTGTCTGGGTTTAGGGAAGGAAACCATGGTTCACTGAACAGCAGCTTCCGTATCCACCTTCCATCTCAATTTCCAGTACAGCCTTGCTCACCCAGAGCAGAGAGCAACCTCCTTCCTCAGAGAAAAAGAAAGTGCCCAAAGGAATTGAGCCAGCTTGAAGCTAAGAGCTGGGGTTTTCCCCCTGGTGGATAAACCAAAGGAATGAAGCGAAGAATTAAGTGGGCAAAGCCAGGGTGATGGTCACAAGATTCACACACCTGCAAGGAGTTAAATGACTCAATTCACAGAATTATCTAAACATAAGAAGCATGAATAAATAAGTTTTCATGAAAGCACTACCCAACTTTCATAATGCAACACTGGGAATATTTACAGTAACTCAAGAATTATATCACTTGCATTAACAAGTGTTCTCGGCCCTGGGAGAGTGCTTTGTAAGCCCCACCTTCTCCCTGTTATTGAAAGTACTGGGACTGAGGCATTCGGTGATGTTAGTAAACTTAAGCCAGATTTTGAAAAAGAGAATTTCCCCCATCATTCTTTCATCTGTAGCATGGGCATATATGGACAGCAAGCAGCCTCTTACCCATCAGACCCCGCCAACGGGCCCCATGTCTGTGCCTCGCTTGCCTGCCTGCCTTGTGCTGGTTCACCCAGTCTCACCCAGGATTTCTCAGAACCAAAGTATCACGGAGGCAACATTGCAAGGGTGTCTCAAGGAGTAACTCAGCAGGTGGCACAGTCTATGGCATTTACACACTGGGATACCAGCACCCAACTAGCCACGCTGTCTCACCTCCAGGTCTCAAGTGGGACATATGGAACCAGGGTCATCTACACCAAAATCAAGCCCAACTGGCTAGGTTACAACCCACCCAGAGGTTGGACCTGTGAGAAAGCAACCAGCATCCACCCGGACAAGTGAAAATGCATAACCCAGAGCCAGAGTACAGATTATTCCTTAGTTGTTGGACCAGGGAGGGAAAAATTTGGGGATCAAAGTCATGGATTTACCAAAGCCTAAACAATTTTTCCAAATCTAACAAACTGGCAGCGTTGCCAGGACACACAGAATGCTAGGCGCGAACAATTCCAAGCAGCTCATCTTGGTAGAAAATGCACATATGCATGCCCACACACGTGCACATGCATGCATGCTTAAAGGCTAGAGGTCAGTATCTTTCACTGACCCTGAAGCCCACTGATTCAGCTAGAGTACTGTGCACTCCAAACGCACTCTGAGGGTCATCCTGTCTATGCATCCCCAGTGCTGGACGCTGCAGATGCAAACTGTGCACATGGATTGCTTTTTAACCTGGGTGCTTGGGTGTTCAGATTCTCACGCTTACACAGCACTACAGCACTTAACCAGCTAAAACATCCCCTGACTCCCTTGGAAGAGATTCTTTGGTCCTGCACTTTGGGTTCAGTTATCTGTCCAAATGACCATGAATGTTGGCAAATCTTCCTGGTCCTGGGGTTTAATAACAATAACAAAGGGCGGGTCTGCAGAGATGGCTCAGTGGTTAGAAGCACTGGCTGCTCTTCTGGAGGACTTCGGTTTGATTCCCAGCACCATGAGGTGGCTCACAACTGTCTGTAACTCTAAGGGATTCGGTGCTCTACTTTGGGCTCTATGGACATTAGGCACACAAGTGGTGCAAATGGACAGACATAGAGACAAAATACTGATACACGTAATTTAAAATGTAAAGACCAATAACAAGGGTCTCTTCCCTTGCATCTAGGCTCCTCAGACTTTGGTAACTAAGCAGGAAGCAGTGGGAGAGCATGGTAAAGGTAGCATCTTGGTTCTGACCCTACCAAGGGTTTCAGCTCAAAGGAGTCTACATTTGTGACTCTTCATGCAAATGTCTAGGGACCTCCACATTGAATGATGCTGCTTTAGTGGATTCTTACATGGTGAATAATAGGGAGAACATTGATGTGGGTCTGCTTGCAACAGAGTTTTCCTCTTCATCGCAGCCTTTCTAAAGTTTTGGCTGTTGTCTTTAGTTTCTTTTATTTTTGCGACACTAAAATCAAGATCCAGGGCTCTTGTGGTCCACACTACTATCCTGGCACCTACTATAAAGACTGTAGCTCACTTCATCTCAGTGCATACACTTTTCTAGGAGGGCTTTGAGGCTTCATCGGAGATGCTTTAGTTGGTGGTGCTGCTGCTGGAGATGGAAGACTTGATGGTGCACAGGCTTCTCTTAGTTCAACTAGCAATGGTAGGAGAAAGGATGCTGCTGGATTCAACTGGGAAGTTATCCCTCATCTATGGCTCCACTTGGCAAGACTGTATCTCTCCTAAAATGGGTGTCATAGGCATCTTTACTATCTCTCTTGGTAACAAAGATTCCCGACTGACAAACTGAAAAATGCATGGTTCCCAAAGGCTCAAGTAAGGTTGACTTCATCCATGGCTTAATCAACACATGGATTCATAATTTGTAATATAGGGTTTTTCCTAGCTTCTTGAGAGCTGTAGAAATACATACAATATATTTTGGTCATATTCATACCCACTGTTCCTTCCAACTCCTCCCAGATACACTCTGTACCCCCAACCCCCAATCCTTGTGTGTGTCCCCTTTTTCTAGTCCACTGAGTCCAATTTGTACTGCTCAGACACTCATAGGTGTGGAACATTCATTGGATCTTGTTTGACCTACCAGAGGGCACTGTTGAAGAAAACCAACTTCCTTTCCCCTAGCCATCAGCTGCCAATAATTCCTCAACTAAGCATGGGGGATCATGAACCCCTTTATCCTCGATGCTAGAAGGTTGAATGCCTTGATTTTTGGCATCTTGGCCAGGCAACTGCAGCTGCCATAATTTCACATATGTAATTTTGTCATGCCCAGAAGATACTGTTTTGTTCTGGTCCTCTCTTCCCTCCCCCTCCCTCTCCCTCTCCCTCTTCCTTCCTCTCTCCATTCCTCTATTCCCCTCCCTCCCTCCTTTCCCCCTCTCCTTCTCTTTGGTGTTCTCTGAACCTTGGGAAGAGGGGTGTGACACAGATGCCCCCATTTATTTATGAGCACTCCAAAGACACTTGTTCTCTGCACTTTAACCAGTCCTAGGGTTCCTGTATTAACCACCATCCACTGCACAAAGAAACTTCTCTAATGAGGTCTGAGAGTGGCACTAATCTGTAGGTACGGAAATAGGGATTCAGAGGGAAATCTGAGTCTATGTCCATTAGCAAAATTGCAGTCATAGATTCATCCCTGTGAGGCTGTGAGCTTCAAGCCGTGACTCCTTGGCTAGATTAAAAGTATCAGGCCTCATCTCTGGGCAGAGCCATAAAACACATCAGAATGTAATTGGTTATCCCACTTGTGACATAGTTGCACCTATAGTTTTGTTTTTAATATATTCTTAATTGAAATAGAATATATCACTTTCCCCCATGCCTTTCCTCCATTCAGTCCTTCCCCAGTGCCTTCCTTCCAACCCTTCCACCCTCAAGTTAATGGCATTTTTTACACATAATATATATATATATATATACCTATATATGTATGTGTGTATATATGTTATATATATATATATATCTGCTGGAAGAAGATTCCCAGGGATGAGCCCCTTATTGGTTCTCCAAAGCAGAGCAGCAACCTCTAAACAAACAAACAAAAGGGACTCCTAGAAATGTATATATTCTGTAGATCTCAGGCTTCACAGCCAGGCAGCACTGTTGCTGACATTTCCCTCCAGCAGCCTGCATACACCTGGGACTTTGAGAGCTGGCTAGAGGGAAAGAAGCTTCCTACCAGTGCCAACTTGAGTTCTCCACATCCTGCTAGCAGAGTACGCAGTGTCCTCAACAATAGGGGTTTATAGTCACACACTGGAGGGCAATCAAGAGCATTGAGAAGAGCTGGTACTGTTCTGGAAATCTTCTGAGCTGACAACCTGAGAGACAGTATCCCACACATAGCACTGGGCCTTTTACTTGGCAATCGATGGCTTTGTGGATGAATGTAAACTCCTGTATAGGATAAGTCCTATTAAACACTTTTATGTGAACACATACACACAGAGCGGTACATGGGCACACACATGCGCACAAACACACAGGCACACACATGCACACACATACATACACACACACATACACAGACATACACACATGGATACACATATACACAAGTACATGCATGCACACACACATACAGAGCACATACATGAATGCACACATGCACACACACACACATAGCACACACAGGCACACATACACGATTTAATGGGTGCCACTTGAAACTAAGAGGTTGGGCCTAGTTGTAGGAAATAGGTCACTAGGAGCATTCCCTGAAAGGAAGCAGTTTATCCTTAGTGTTCTCTCTCTCTCTCTCTCTCTCTCTCTCTCTCTCTCTCTCTCTCTCTCTCTCTCTCTTTCTCCTCTTTTGTCTCTCCCTCTCTCTGCCCCCTCTCTCCTTAAAGACTGCCACAAGGTGGGCAGCTTTTCCTCCTCTGTGTTGTTTTCGCTGGCAGAGGCATGCCCTGGAAGACCTGAATTCTCAGTTGCATTGTCTCTGACTCCTGTCTGCCACAGATGAACAGCCTCTGCCTCGTGCTCCCACCACTGTGATGTCCTGCTTACCTGAGACTCAAAACAGTAAACCCATCTGACCTTGAGTGGAAGCCTGTGAAACTGTAACCCAAAAAGAAGGTTTTGTCCTCTGTTGTCTGTGTCAAGTATCCGGCCATTGTACCAGATGGAAAAATGCAATTAACATTGACAATAACACTCCACCTTAGTTGCCTAAGATTTATTAAGTACTTACTATTTGCTGAGTCCTGGCCTGAGTCCTGAGATCTGGGTGAGTGGAGAGAGGCACCTTGTCCCTGGTACCTGCCTTGGAGCCTGACTGAAGACTGACGTCAGGTTGAGGACTCCAGAAGCAGGAGAGCAGAGAACTCGCCAGAAATGAGGAGTGAGTGGGGAACACGTATCAGCCTCCCTCTAAATTCTGCTTGGCTGACCAAGAGCCATCCACACGGGGCTGTCTTCACGGGTTGCCAATGTCTGAGTCTCACGGGGCCTTGTGTTCATTCTTACACTCGACTTAAGGCTCTGTTGTGGCCATCTTGGAATCTCAACATTCTTATCTTTATTTTTAGCTCGAGCTTTGTCCCCTGAGCCTGGTGGGACATGGAACACATGTGCGACTAGAAGAGGTCCATGCCTGTTAGTGTCTGCCATTCCTGTGTGTGTATGTGTGTGCCATGTTCATTACCCCAAATGGATACAAAATGTCAGGGACGCCGGATGCTCAGGAGTTCCACCATGGTCTTAGCAAGTGCTCAGTGAGCTCCTGACCCGCAGAGCTGAATGGGAAAGTCATGAGGTGGTGTCCTGATGACACCAAGAACCAAGACAAAGGCTGAAGCTCACCTCGCTTGTACTGGGGCTCTGTGCTAGGCAACTGGGTGCACTGCACCATGACACAGAAAGAGAAATTAGGGCCGCTCGTAATTCCTTTCCCCTGTGGTCTTTTCTTGCCCATGAGTGGACAAGGCAGGGATGAGCAGAACCTGAGCCAGAAAAAAAAAAAAAAAAAAAAACAAAGGTTGCCTTCATTTTGTAGAACATTTCCACTGTTCTCAAATCAGAGTATGCATGCCACAGTCATGCAATGCTAAGTGCTAGATTTAAGTGACTTTGCATACAAATCAGCTAATCTCATAGTTACTAATAATATTAAAACTGCTACTGCAGTGAGTATAGTGGTGAAGAGCAAAATTAGGGCTAGAGATTTAACATCCTTTCATTTTGTTACCTTGAATGACACCGCAGCAAGTGAAAGTGCTATGGAAATGGCTCTGGAAAAGAGAAACAAATTTTCTGTGTCATAGTTTTGGTGGATTTTTAGAAGGGACCCTGCACCTTCAGTTAATGTGGGGTCCACAAAGCGTGTGGCACAGTGTCTTAGTTGCTGTTCTATTGCTGTGAAGAGACACCATGACCACAGCAAGTCTCATAGGGAAAACTTTTAATTGGCACTTGCTTACAGTCCCATTGTCAGCATGGTGGAACTCCGGGGGCCATGCAGGCAGACATGGGGCTGGGAAATAGCCTGAAGTTTTACATCAGGGTTCATGGGAAGCAGGAAGAGAATGTGAGCCACAGGACCTGGCTTGGACTTTTGAAACCTCAAAGTCCCCATCCCCACCCCTTGACACACTTTCTCCAACATGGCCCCATATCCTAATAGTGCTACTCTCTGGTGACCCAGAATTTAAATCCATGAACCTATGGGCGCCATTCTTATGCAAACCAGTACACATGGCCTGATTTTAACCTATGTTGCCCTGACTGTAACGTATGTTGCCCTGACTGGAATCTACGTTGCTCTGTTCTTTACATGTCCCTGGACTCCAGAGTCTTTATCTATAACATCAGCATGCACCTTTGTAAGCTATTGTAAGGCCCTATATTTGCATCAATATATTTAAAACAATGTGTGTCACATGGTAATCAATGGAAAAAGTATTCGGTACTGTGGTAACTAGTTTTATGTCAACCTTACACAGACTGGAGTCATCTGTGAGGAGGAAACCGCCATTGAGAAAATGTCTCCCTAAGAACAGGCTGTAGGCAAGCCTGTAGATCATTTTCTTAAGTAGCAATTGATCAGAAAGGGCCCAGATCATGGTGGATGGTACCACCCCAGACTGGTGATCCTGGATTTTATAATAAAGCAGGCTGAGCCAGCAAGAATCCCCTATGGCCTCTGCACCAGCTTTTGCCTCCAGGTTCCTGCATTGACTTCCTGCCCTGATTTCCCTCTGCAATCTGGAAGCACACTTGGAATAAAACCTTTCTTTCTTCCCCAAGTTTCTTTGGGTCATGCATTTCATCACAGCAATAGTAACTGTAACTAAGACTATTATGCCTTCCAAAGTGTTGGGAGAATTTAATGAATGAATTTGTGCTTAGTGCTTAGCATGCTACCTACCTGGCTTTTAGACTGTGCTCAGTGAGTCTTGGCTATGTGGCGCTTTAAGTAGAATGCACTACTAAAGCTCCATAGATTCAAATGATAGAATCAATCCATTTAGACCTCACATTCAAAGTCTTAGTATGATCCACTTGTGTTGGAAAGAGCAGTTGCCTTCAGAACACTAATCTTCACTTAGTCTGTGGACTCCACAGTAGCTTCCTCTAGGCTGATGATCCAGCTAATTCCATCAAATGGACCCTTCCAGTCTTGAAGGAGAAATGCAGTTTACACATTTATAAATGTGTAACTATTAATTCTTGTGTCAGAACTCCAAGAAGCACTTCTGGAATCTTAAGGAGAACTTAAAGACTGCACCCTCTTTCATTAGTGCCCAGGGTGCATGCCAACTCCAAAATATCGATTTGCAAGGGAGTAGGCCACTTGGTTCAACCTCCTGGGTCCCAGACAGAAGGCCATCTGAAGATGATGGCCTGAACTATTCATTTAGAATTGTTACATCTGTCACCTTATAAAACGTAACGTTTGCCCCTGAACCTGGCGGGAAACCAAATGCCTCACTCTCCCAAAGAGGATTAGAGAGTTAACATCCCTGTAAAGGGTACCTGACCTTAAGGGGCTTCTCCTTCTTTTTCTAAGAGAGAGCTGATTAAAGGGAAAACTACTCAATCTTCCACCGCCTCTGCTTTGAGATTAAGTGAAAGAGATTGACACCTGCTCTGAATGATGACCCCCCCCCCCGATGCACAGTGCTGTGTCAGCACACTCCAAAACTCCTAGTCATTTCCCCAAGATCGATGGTAAGTGGAAAGTAACGGTTTAACAATAATTAAGAATGTTTTATATATAGGGAGGTTCATTTAGACTAAAGCATTATTGATGTCCCATAAATTAATACGGAGCACCATCTCCCATGAACTGATCTTTCGTGTGCCACCTCTCTTTATGTAGTTAACCACATGTTTAACTCATGTACTGCTGATGTGGAAGGTTAGCTCATCTCTTTAGGGTCGTTTATAAGTACCTGATTTCAACGATCCTTGAGAATTTCAATAGCTTTTAAACCTAATGGATGCACCGTGCCTCTTCATCCTTACTAGACACAGAATATTTAAAAGCAGGCACATTACCCTAAACCTCCTTTGAGTCCTGGCTATTACTCAGGGGGAGACGGGAAATATAGAGTCCTCCTCCCAATGTCCTCCTCAACCCTGCTCTTAGAACCTTCCCTCCACAGCCTTCACAACAGTGGCCTCACTTGTCACAGAGACTGCAGTGTAAACGAGATGCATACAAGGTTGCTGTGCAGCTTAGCAAACCATCTATTTTCTGAACTGCTGTGGCCATTTAATGCTATGCCGAAGTCTGGGTGGGAGGAAATCGCAGTGGTATTTATGACAACAGCTCTGGGCTATACCTGTGGACTACATTTTCTCTCCTTTAATCCCAAGAACTCTTGGTGAAAGGCGGCATCTTCCTCATTTGATTGATATCAGAACTCAGAGAAGCTAAGCCACTTGATGGGAAGTGTCACAGAGCTGCGAAGTAAGGCAGCTGTGTGCCAAACCTCGTTCTGATTCCAGAGTTCTCATTGTCCGTCCGCGTGCTGTGAGCCTCATTCAAGGCACTCCACCTTGCTGCTGTCCCTCCTGCAGAGTGCCATTTCTTTCATCGGCATGAGTATACTCAAAGGTGGGAAGATATGGAATTTCTTATCAATTTTCCAACATCTGTTTCCCTTCATAGGTTGATTTCTGAATTCATTCGGGGAGGAGCAGACCCCATCCCACAGAGGAAGATCTGGACCATTCTAGGGGACTTACACACATCACTACCTACTGGCATTAGGGACGGTGATCTACTTAAGTAGGATGGTCAAGTTTCTGACCTCTTCAGGGTCCACAGAGAGGACAAAAGGCAGAGGAGGTGAAGTGCTTGGGGTGGAGACTGAAAGGACAGACAGACACAGCACTGTACTCATCCCCGGAAAGCTGGAACCTGAGGACCCCATTTCTCTCCCTTATGGTAATAGACACTCATCAGAGCTGCGCAAGTATGAGGTTATTTACATAAGGGCTGAGGAAATGCATGGCCCTCTTCCTCTCTGTGCTGGCTAGTTAATCTCAATTTGACACATCTACACTCATTTGGGAAGAGTAAGCCTCGATTGAGGAACTGTCTCCAACAAACTGACCTGGGGGGGGCGTGTCTATAGGGCATTTTCCTAATTGCTAATTGATGTGAGAGACTCAGCCCTCTGTGAGTAGTGCCATCTCTAAGCAGTTGGGTTAGGACAGCACAAAAAAGGTAGCTGAGCAAGCCAGAGCAAGCCAGTAAGTAGCACTCCTGCATGGTCTCTTCCTCTTGAGTTCTTACCATATTTCCCTCATGATGGTCTATAAAGTGTAAAATGAAATAAACCCTTTCCTTTCCAAGTTGCTTTTGGTCATGGTGTTTATCACAACAACAGAAAGCAAGCTAGAATACATTCTATTAGCCATAGGGCCCTTTATGGTCCCTTTTATTCTTTGATGGAATATTTCTATTGCTTATACAGATTATTACACAAATGTGTGCTTATGGGACCTCAATCAACAAATAAATAGAACAGAAAGTTAATTTCTCCTTATAGCCCCATATAGAACTACTATTAGCAGGTTGAGGAATATTCTCCCTGCAATAACACTGCACATATAAGTACACACTACACATGTGTGATTAAGCGACATATTCTCTTCTCAAAGTGCCCTTTCCATTCTGCATTTTATTGTGGACATCTGCACGCAGAATACAATAATGTGACATCATACTTTCTCACGATTATATAAGTTTTCATTGTTTGGGTGTAACTAGTTCATTATTATGAATATTCATGTGATTTCCATTTTTGCTACTATAATTAGTGTCACAATGGACAACTGTTCACGGGCTTGTACATGAGAAGTGTGACTACTTTTCTCAGAAATGGTGTTAGAGCAGGACCACTGGCACAGACTGCTTTCAGCTTCAGAGGGCTCGGCAGCATTTTCCTGGGCTAAGGATGACGAAGAAGCAATATTCACTCGGTAAAAGCCAAAACTGCTATCCTGATATTTTCTGGGTTAGTAAATCATTGCTCCCAGGAGACATTATGATCACAAGCACATCGGCCCCTCCTCTGCAGTGCTGGCACTAAGCAGGGGTGGTCCACAGGCCAATTACTTAAATGCATTTGTACTTAACAATATTGTTTAACTTACAGTGGGTTGCTGGGATAGACCCTTATCCTGACTCAAGGAATGCCTGTGTCTTGGATGTTCTGCTTGACTTCCTTCCTGAGTGACAGACCGAACTGACTCCCACTCTGCACAGAGTGGAATCCTGCTGGCCACACCCTCTTTCCAACTAGGGGCACCATCAATCAGTCAGGTTGCTAACATAATGTCTACTTGGTGTGACATGTCCCTTCTTACTGGTTGCTAGCCGCAAAGAGCATCTTTTCATGCACATCTCCGTTCCGTTGCCTTCTCTGTTTTCTTCTTTTGTGGGTTTACTTTGTAAGTATCCTTCCGACATTAGTGTGAAGCTTTTGTTTTCTATCACGTATTCATTTTATTACTTTTCCCAGTGTACCTTCTAACTTGTCTGGCCTCCCCATCCTTCTGCTCTAAGGTTTGCACCTACAAAATGGTACCAGAGAAGGTGTGTATGACAGAAAGACGAAAGACTTTCTGATTAAGTGTGTGATCTTACCAAGAAGAATAGTCACATGACTTTAAGTTCAAGAGAAAATGTTTCAATAATAGGTAATAATAATAATAATAATAATAATAATAATAATAATAATAATGATAAAGCTTATACAGTGACAAGTCCAGGGTTTAGGTAAGATAGAGTAATATATATTTCCACGTTGACTATGAAAAGTGCAGTGAATGACTTTTAAACTGGAAGTTCATGATGACCCCATGAGTTAAGATAAAAAAAAAAAGTTTTGTTGTTAGAGCTGAAGAGATGGCTCAGTAGTTAAGAGCACTCGCTGCTCTTGCAAAAAACCCAGTTTCAGTTCCCAGTACCCACACATCAGTTCACAACCTTCTGTCTCCATTTCCAGGTCACCTAATGTCCTCTCCTTGACTTTATGGGCACCAGGCACATAGACTTATATACACATGTAGGCAAACACTCATAAGATAAACCTTCATAACAACAACAACAACAACAAAGTTTCGTGTTTAGAAAGTGATTCGTCATCCCAACACAAGAAGCTTCACTGTTGGATCAGCCAGAGGCACCTGTTAGACTGGCAGCCATGTTTGAGCTCAGCTTGCACTCTGATTTCTTCCTCAGGCAAAAAGGCTCCTGTAGTTCTGGAAATATTCCATGGGTGCTCTTCCCTCACCACTCAGAGATCTATGCCCAGAACCAGGTATAAGAAGAAAGCAATAAGACCTAGATTTGATTTAAATGTGCAGCAAAGGAGAAAATGGCGGCCCTGTTGGAGGCATAGGGCTTAGAGCTTCACCTGGGACTCTTTCCTCACGTTCCAGGAGTTCACACCTCAGTCCAAAGGGGGAAAGAAGAGAGTTATTTTTACATGGGTACAGATTTCCTGCTTGGGATGATAGAAACAAACAACCTGAGAACCTAATACTGGTGATGGCGAGATAAAATAGTGGATGGATTTAATATAACTGAACTGTACACTAAAAATAGTTAAGTTTCTAAACTGTATTATGTATATTTTGCTACAGTAGGAGAGAGAGAGAGAGAGAGAGAGAGAGAGAGAGAGAGAGAGAGAGAGAATCCTGTTCCCACCTTTCCTTGGCTCTGGAGATGGGTTCTACACAAATACACACACACACACACACACACATTTCAGCTCACTCATCTGTGGTGAGGAAGAAGGGAAGAGGTGATATGGTCTGGATGCCCCAGTGATTGGGGCAGCCTAGTGTGGCAGTGGTCTATGAGTGTGAATTCTGTAACTCAGGATTTGTGTGTAGACTAGGCTTCTGGTTGTAGAATTCAACCTACGAACCATTAACACAGATTACACTTATGAGAGGATATTTTTTAAAATATGTTTGAAATCTCTGTAAAATATCAATCTGAAAAGGTATCCGTGATTTAGTGCCCCAAATAAAGTGGCAAAGAGGGAGCTGTAACGTGTGAGTTCTCCTGGAGGCAACCCCTCCATGCTCTACTCTGGAAGGAGAACAGGCAGGCACTCAGACTGCTCCAGACAGAAGGTGCTGGGTGGATGGAACGCTCATCTCTTTCTCTTCTTATATAGCCCCACCCAGTCTCTATTTTAGTTTCCTCAAACAGATCCTTCTAAAACAGAGCTGCTGTCACTCACTCCATTGTCAAGGGGTGAACTGCCTTCTCGGAGACAAGCTCCACTCTATAAATCATCTCCTGTTTGCACCACCGAGGGATGCTACACGTGGGACCCAAACCAAAGCACTGGCCAGCTCCCCACCCATCCACATCAGCATTTCACTTCTATGTTTCCAACTTATTACTCTGCTGCGTTAGAATCAAGTCTTCTTGAGAAATTAGTCTTCATGTATCACTTGACACCCCCCAACCCATTGCCACAATAAGAAGACTTTAAAAAATATTTACTCTGTAAAATCTGTGGCATTTAAATTTTTTTATAAAATGATATGTATCCAACAAGACCATAAGCTTTTTTTCCCCTATGCCTTGCTATTCAAAGCTTGGTTAAATAAATAAAGACTAAACAGCCCAGAATATAGAAACAAATGGAGAGAGAGACAGAGACAAAGAGAGAGAGAGACAGAGACAGAGAGAGACAGAGAGAGACACAGAGAGAGACAGAGACAGAGAGAGAGACAGAGAGAGAGAGAGACAGAGAGAGAGACAGAGAGACAGAGAGAGAGAGAGATTTTAAGACGAGGACAAAGAACCCAGAACTGATGATTTCATTCCTAAAAACTCACCTGCAATTCCTTAGCTTGCCAAGATAAAAAAATATTAATAGCATCTAAGAGTTACAGTCCTGTTTTTAAAATAAAAAATTGCAATTAAAATGATTAAACTAAGTAAAACAGACATAGGAAACATACAGAAAAAAATATATTTCCTGTGCGCTAAGCCTCTGATCCCATTAAGCGCTTAAATAATATCTTCCTGACATCATGACTATATAAATAACATGTTACCTTCACATTTATGACACCAAGAGATTGTATTACTAGTTTATGAAACAATATGTTTAATTTGCAATTTTTAAATGACACTAATAGAGTTTAGCGTATGTTATAGAATTAAATGCGTATGTCATACCAGGCAGTCTTATATTTCATTATAAACATCCTAACCAGGTACAATAACACACCTAAAACATAAAGCAAGATAGTGCATATTATAACAATAAAATCATATGTGCTCTGTACCCAGAAGGAAAGGGAAATGTAAAGAAATTACCACCCACATTCTTCTCATGCGAACTTTATCTCTTGGGCACAGTGCCATATAACTATAAACTTTTATATTTTTATGAAAAAAAAAAGATAAGTGTAGTATCATGCTTGCTGCCATCTGATGCCCAAACCCCATATCTACAGTCCATCACGAGAACACGACAGTGTGTGGCTGCAGAGGAAGAGAAGCCCATTGTCATGCTCCTTTGAGAAGCTTTCCGGGTCTGGAGGGTGTTTGGCAATCCTGCTGTTTCTAGGTTATTTGTGGAATTGCCAGTCTAATTGAGCTGATGATGGCCTGTGTCTGCATTGCACTTCTGACTTAGATTGTTATTTCTGCAGTTGGCACCAATTTGTGCTATGTGGCAAGGGGATGGCAAGTATTCAGCAAGCCTAAATTCCAGGGTCCAGCCCACCCTATCTTTTCCTTTGCCAATCTGATTTCTGAGGAATTTGCCTAGAGTTGTTGCAAGGGAGAAAAGAAATAAAAAAACCAGGGGAAGGAATTCTCCCCCGCCCCCACTTTGCAAACCATTTCACAGAATACCTTCCTTGGGTTGAGATTCTCAGCCCTACTAAGGTAAACAGGTTTTGTACCTTTATTAAAGAGAAGGCCTCTTTAGGATGTTCTCTGTAATTGGAGCATATCCCGCTGCATGTAAAACACAATGTAAGCCAACCTGTTGCAACGTGGAGAAGAGTACAAGTCAGATATTTGCTACTCAACCTAGCCTGTCAGAAAAAGAAAGGGGGGAGGGGAACTTGGGTTAACACCAGCCTTGTCCTGACATGCACCAAGATTGTAGCGAAGGGAAATTGAAAACAGAAACATCAGGAAGGCAGAGAGGAGGCAGGGCCTCTCTCTTCCTTAGCTTTGTTCCTAACAAATGTTCATCATCACCCACTCTAAATCATGTCAGTGGATAGAAGACTGTATAAAGGGTAAGTTCATATTGCATAGCCAGGACAGAAGGAAACTGCCCTTGATCAATAATGGAAGCAGCTCTCTCTAGCATAGTCATGGGCCTACTGCCTCTTAGCTGAACACCCTATGCTAGCCCATGGTCAAATTCTGAGAGAGCTTCATGTTTAAATGAAGACCCTAGCCTAGACCCTTTCCCAAGAAAAATATAGATATGTTAGTCTTCATTGTTTCATCTGCAAACTTCCAGATATTTTCCTTCCTTCTTTAGGGAGGTACCAGAGGTTCTTTCCCACTTCAAGAGGGACAGGGAAGTCCCTTCCCTTCAAACCTGAAGGAAAGATAACATTTAGGAACACTTACAAATCCATGGAAGTCACTCCTATACAAAGAAGGCCTGCAGCCAGCACCGTGGTAAAGTACGACAGAAAATTATACTAATGCTATGATTCCTCTACAAACATATGTTGGTAAAACACAAGGACTAGGGAATGACTTCCCAAACAGGCTTTTGAGTGACACCACTTCAGATGAAATAAACCAGACCTGGGGAGTCAAGAGACACACATATTGCTGAATTAAAATAAGAGTGGTGTGAAGTGTGAGCGACCGCTGACTAAGACAAAGGCTAGAAGGTGGTGGAATCTCTCTTAACAAACAGTCTAAAAGGACAAGAACTCCTTCAGGACCGATGGCCTCCACAGGATGACCTTGTCTGAAGCCTGGATCTGGTGTAGCTACTTAGGTTTGCTCCCTCTGATCCTTAACGTCTCATCTACACAAGCCTTTGTGTTGAAGTGGATTCTATCTCTTTTAGCCAGTTGCCCCTGTAAGTTAATCAGTAGACTCAGACAACACATGTAAGTGATGGATGTTTTAATTGTATTAGCATCTTCTCTGTTACTCTTTTAAAGTCTTCCTTCTTGTTCTTTGCTTTTTGCTTTCTTTGAGTCACTTATGCTCTACCTTCCTTTCCTCTAATGTAGCATTTAATATGGTGGAATTTTTTTTTTTTGCTTTTAACAAATATACCATATTAAATGTAAGGGTCGATTCAGAACATGTCAATAAAATCTACCAGAACCCATGATCAATTACTGGATTATCAAAGTGACCCAAAGAGTTGGAAGGAATAGGGAGGTGGGTGGAAATGTAGCTGAGAAGAGGAGGAGAGAAAAAGGTGACTGGCAATCAGAAGCTTTTGCATGCTGCTTTATGAAATGAAGGATCTAAGAAAACGATGGTTCTGAGAGGACAGTCGGGTATAACAGGAATGCTGTGAGTTCCTTGGCTTGGTTCATAGCCTTTCTGCTATGTCGAATGAGATATCTTTAACTGAGAAGGGCATGTTCTTCAAACAAGGAAGTACTGGAGTGGCCTTAATTTAAACCTGACCTTACTAGGTCTGATTTGCAGCACATAATAGAAAAGGTCAAAGTTATGGGCTAAGGTGTCATCTGTGGGCAGCAGATTTCGTCACCCAGAACGCAATCCACTTCCTAAAATTAAAAAAAAAAAAAAAATGAAGGTTTGACTGGATGATCTACAAGATCATCCTCTACTGCAACTCTAAAATTCTATAAAATATCTTTGCCATCATCTAGCCTGCATGAATCTTAGATCATCATGGAAATATTGAGCTGCCATCAGTCGAGGCCAAAAGTGAATTAGAAAGGGCCGATAGTAAAACTCTAGAGAGGACCTGGGAGATAAAATGCCACAGGACCCTGGGCTCTGAGAAGCAAGGCCATTGACTGCCAAAGGAACTTCCATCCAGGGAGAGTGAAGAACTAGAGAAGCCAAGCACCGAGTCCCAGAAGTTGAGATATTTTGGCTGCTCTGACCAAGAAGAGCAAGAGAGGGACTCACTGACAAGCCTAGAAGAACCTCATGAGAAAGGAGGATGGTCTCTATGCAGGCCCTGTCCAGCAAAACAAAAGCAAGAAGCAAGTCCAAGGACCATGAAAATAAACAGGTACCACAGTACATGGAAGGCAAAGAGCATTGTTACAGATGACTGTCACAAAGGGGGTCTGAAGGTGGATGGCTGCCCAGCAGAACCCAGCAGACCTGGCTCCACAGCAAAATTCCTAGAAACAAAGGCTTCAGTGAGTAACTCTTTGGTGGCAGCTTGACTTAGTCTCATTTACCTCAAGCTATAGTGATATTGAAAAGCACACACATATTTTGAATGCTGATTTTATTTGTTCACATGAATACTTTCCAGTAGATCCATCCTATGGCACAAGATGGGTCAAATCTGATGAAATAAACAGAGAGAAAAAAAATTAAAACATTCAATGAATTCCTCCATGCCAGATATTGCGCTAGGCTCCTTAGATGAAAATCGCCTCTAAAAAGTGGCTGCTTTCTTTTTATAATGCCTAACTTCTGAGAGATCACATACACTATACTTAGTACAAACTGCAGGAGCTGTGAAGTCCACACTGTAACCCGTATGAAGTAGATTCATTCACTAAATTTGAAATGGATTAGGAAGCAGGTTGGTCATACAAGGGTAGTTATTTTATACTCCAAATAATGCTTAACTGTAAAGAAAAATCTTGCAACAACTGTCTGTATAAAATCAGTAAGACCCCGAGGGAAGTTTTCTTTGCCCATTTTTCAAAAATTAAACCTGCAAATCCATGTTATCAGTGAAGACTTAAAAATTCCGTCAGCATAAAGCAAACAACGCAGGAAGGACTTGGCAAGTTGTCTCCAACCCATCCTTCAAAGAGTTAAAAATGCACCAGGAAAGCCGAAGCCAAATCGCAAACTTGACCTGAACTCTGTTGTCAATCGCCAGGGAAAGCATTCCAGACTCTAAAAAACTGTTTGATTTTTTTTTTTTCCTTCCTAGCATCAAGAAAGGGCTGGAGGGCTTAGAGGGCTCCTGGCATGTAAATTGTAGCCATCAGGAGAAAGCTCCACTGTACTATGAAGTGACGCTTTTATTTTCCCACATGGGCAGAGTCCGGTGGGATGGAGAACTCTGGCTTGAAATCAGCCAAGTGACAGAGGGAATAAAGAGCCTTTTGCCAAACCCGAGATTAAAGGTAATCAAGGGAGAAGTGTCTGCCAGTTATCTGAAAGAATTTGTAAGCAATAGATGCAGGATGGTAGAGCCGCCCAAAGGAAAGATTTCTTTTCTCTGCTGTTTTGGGGAGGCAATCAGCAGGATATTTCATTTCTGGCTTGGGAAGGTTCCTAAGTGTCTGTCTAAGAAGGCTGAAATGTTTCCGTGAGGGTTTACCGGTAAGCATTTAGAGCGGTATAGAATTATGCGCTGTTTTATGACCATGCTTCACAGTAGAATAGAGCACCATCTCCCCCAAGCCTTCACACAGCAGAGCAATTAATTAACTTATCTCCACCAACTCTGTTCTCACTGAAACTTATTAAAAGCCTGATTCATCAGCAAAGCCCCAGGCAATCATCAATTGCCTCATAATAATACAAAAGAAAAATAAGCTACGGCTATGTTCCCACTAAATACCCTAGGAAGCCCTCTCTGCCCTTTGTCTTTGTTTGAAAATATCTCTATTAAGAGTTAAAAAAAAAAAAAAAAAGACCCTCCTTGACATGAAATATGTTATGGCAAGGAACTATGGGAGTAAATTACTGAGCCTCCAGGATAGCAGATTAAGACGAGTTGCTGGACTTTCTCAAAGACACACAAATCATTCAACATGAAGCACAACGGGGCATACAGTGTGTTATCGATGCCACGTTCCAAGCACCATTGTTAATACATACCAGAAGAGGAATTGTTCTTTAAATAATAAAAGGGGGGAGGGGAGGGAGCCAGCAGATTTCTTTGTCAAATAAGCCAGCAAAGAGATGCTGGGTTTAAAAGTATTAAATAGCTTAATAGATTATTGGTCTGCTTAGAGTTTAAGTTTAAATTCAACTCCCAAATATCCACCTAATGACTTGTAAGCAGAAGCTGTATCTATGAACTCCTCTTCACCACGATTAGAATGGTTGACCATGTCAATAGCGCCCTCTTCAGGAAGTTGGAAACCTAGGCCTTCCTTAAATTAAGGGGCGGGGGGGGGGGGGTTAAGACGAGCGAACTCCATCTGAAAACTAGGTTAATTTAAAGAAATATCTGGAATGCTCATGATGTCTCAACTTCACAAGGAGTTTAGGATTCTTCGTCAGTTATTCAAAAGAAACCACATTCTGTCACGCTAGGTTATTGAATATTTTGTGTGCATGCTTTTTTGGCGCGGGGGGGGGGCAGTATTTGGTCTATTAATATCGGGTTGTTTGAGAAGGAGGTATTGAACGTCCTAAGTTGTGTTTAAATATATTACCTAAAATATCAAGTTGCTTCACCTGTGCTAAGATTTTTCTAGTTACAACATTATCCAGGACTTCTTAGATTCCTTTTAAAATGCAATCAGGTTCGCGTCTTTGAGGATTCCTAACTAATGTGTGTGAATGTGTTTCCAGCTGTTTTCCTGGTGTGCTGTACCTGAGAACATCCTGAAACTTTTCGTGTTGTAACGATGCCAGTCCTGCAGTCTCCTGTCTACTTACAACAGGTAGTTTGCTCGGCGTGCTCAGAGCTTACAAATTCCGATGCAGAAGCCGGAAGGAACTTGAAGAAGGTTCCTGCTAAGTGTTTGACCCACTGTCACCACAGCCTTAAAAATCAAAGATGCAGGCTTCTTGTCTCAGGGCTGTAACACACCAAATGACCTTGTGGCAGGGATTTAATCTCACCTTATTTTATCGAGTTATCAGGATTTGGAGGAAATTTACTTCCAATTTCTGAAACACCTCAAGAGTTATGAGGAGCGACACAACAAATGTCAGCTCCCAGAAGCAAGACATTACCCTCCCAGGGGATGGATGAAGGATGCAAAGTCGGTCTGAGCTGGGCTTGAGTCTGTGTCCCTTTGCCCTTCTTCCCTCTTACAATCAGCTTTTCTGGGTCTTGGCTTTTTCATTAGCACAATTAATGATAAACTTCTGTTTGAATAAAGATTTAGCCTAGGTGCCTGTAGGACTGGGTGAAATATAATAAACATCTTTTTAATAGCTAGGCTGATGATAAGGTAAACAAATGGTTGAGCTGAAAAGAGCTGGGAATCAGGTGTTGAGATGCACCCATGCCTTCCCTGTGGGCATTTGCCAATCTTGATAACTGAGAGGCTTGGATTTTAATGGCCACACTGGGGCCTAAGCAGTATAGGGGATTGGAGCTGAGACCTCACAGAGATCCAGAATAGTAAAGGAGTACACCTTCCTCAGGGACCACAGAGAACTAATGCCGGCAATGTGCATTGCCCCTGGGTTCTGTGTCAGAATACTACGACTTCTCCAGAAATCCTGGTTAGAAAAGTCTACACTCCAACTGATACTATCTTCAAACTCAGCAAAATATGGATCCAGAGGAGCCTCAGTGGGAAAGGAGCTGTAAGGGGGCCTTGCCATAAACAAGCTCTGTCTTAAGGACACCCCTTCAATTCAGGTCTTGGAGGATTTCGCCACAAGAAGGGAAAGAAAACCTGGAAATCCCAAAGCACAAAATAGAACCAGTCAGCAGGGACGACGACAGCTGCATATGGCCATCGGGAATTTTAAATATTGGGATGGGAGACACAGATAAAGTCACCAGGTGTAACGTGTTAGTGGAATTATAATGAGGTTTTTTTTTTTCTCGAAATGAGAATGTTACCTGATACTTTAAAAACAAGTAGTAAGATACTTCCAAAACTCACTAGATATTAAAAATAACAGCACCAATAAAATAAAAAACTAAAATCAAATGTTTTAAAAACAGGTTCCCTCGATAGATTATAAAAACTAAAGAGAGAACTGGTAAAATTTGAGAGATGACATTGAAGGAGTAAACCAAACTAGTGGGAATGAAACAGAGCAAAAAAAAAAAAAAAAAAAAAAAAAAAAAAAAAAAAAAAACCCAAAAAACAAAAAAAACAAAAACAAAAACAAAAAAACCACTGACTAAAAACACTTAAAAAACACTATAAAGAAGCACTTAATAGAAAGACAGGGTAGGTAATAAATTAATAAAGGCCAGATGGAGTTTGAAAAGAAATTTAGATAATATCGTAGTGGTAGGATACATAGTGTGAGAGCAGATGGAAGATAAGAAATTTCAGAGTCAAGAACCAAGAGTTTTGAGGAAAATAGAACATGAGAGACAGAATCCTAGGCCAAGCACACTAAGTGGCAACACCAAGGAAAGTTGTGGGGTTCTGGGTACCTAGTGTCACACCTAAGACTCCCTCATGCTAGGCGAGAACTTTGCAGTGTTAGCAGGCCGCTCTGAAGGCTATAGAACTTCAGGTACAAGGTCTGCCCAGATCACAGTAAGTCTAAGAAAGGCCAGTCTCAGTGAGTTAGTAAGAGACTGCTTCAAAACAGAAAGCAAAACCGGCTACTCTGGCATTCAATAGTAGAGCACCTGCCTAGCACATGCTGGCCCTGGGTTCAAACCCAGCACCATGAAAATATAAATTAATAATAAGGAAAAATATGAGGGGAGAGAGACAGCTTATCCATGAAAGTTGGATGTTTAATTCCAGTAGCAAACATCTCAACAGCGGCTGCAGAAGCCTGACTAGTGGCGAAACCTACAGAGCGTCTGCAGAGAGTGTCAGCCTAGCGTTCTGCACACAGCCAAAGAGCAGAAGTGAGGTAAAGATATCCTGCACAATGTCCATAAAAGGGGTGGAAGGATGTGCTCCCAAAGGGATAGACAGCAAGGAGCAGGTAAGTAGGCAGCAATGCTTGGATGCCATAAGAAAGCAATGCCCTGACGGATTACATGTGTTCACGTTTAGGCTGGGCCAAGTCAAAGACCATGATGCCGTTGTTATGTATGATGAAGGAGAGCTCAGAGAATGCACGTGTGTAAATATGTAAAAGGAGTTACTCTGGTAACTCCAGGGACCTTCAGATCTCTGCCTCCGGAGACCTGAGAGTACCAGCACTGGGCTAAAACAAACACACTTGGATTCTGGGAGTCAAACTCTCAAACTCAGCTTCTCATGTTTGCCCGGCAGTCACTCACTTACCCACTGAACCATTTCTCTAGCCATCCCCACCCATTCCCACCTCCACCCTCTCCCCTACTCCCTCCCCCACCCCCACCTCCACCCCTCCCATACTCCCTCCCCAACCCCCACCCCCATTCCCACCTCCACCCCCTACTACTCCTTCCCCCACCTCCACCCCCTCCCCTACTACCACCCCCACCCCCACGGGTGATTTAAAAACCTGACTTTAAAAAAACGTTGCCACCATGTAAGTCTTCCTTTCGGGTGCTTTTCAGCTTTCAGATTTTTTGATACAGATGATTTAATAGTTACACAACTAAGCACAGTGCTTGTGTGTTGTTGGGTTTTTGTTTTTTCTTTTAACCTGTGGATTATACCCAGAACTGTATGCCACAATCTACTATTATCTACACCCAGGCCCTACCCTATTTCTTCTAAACACTCTTAGAAATGATTACTTATACATTGAAAACTTCATAGACATATAAATATAATTGCTATTGCTATTTATACTCTCCTAGCTTTTTCTTTAAAAAACAGAACAAAACAAAAACAAAAAGGTTGTTTTTGTTTTTGTTTTTGTTTTCTGTGGTTTGGTTGGTTTTGTTTTAAGATAGGGTCTTGGCTACATAATTGCCAAAGACTTATTAGCCCAGGCTGGTCTTGAATCTCTCCACCTTCTCCCCAGCCACAGGCATACACCACCTCACCAGCTTTAAGAGAACTCGGTTACATAAACATTGGCAGACATTTTTTCAAGGACTTTGGAATACTAAAGAGCTCAAAATTAATATAAAGAAAAGTGGAAATTGACTCTTTTAGATAAATTCTTTGGGTTTTAACAACTAGGACATGATTGCAAAGGTGGATTTAAATTTGTTACACCTTTCAATAAATAACAAAAAGTTTCCCCAAGAACTCAGATTAACACTTGTCTTATTTCATTGGGAAAAACTAAAACTGAGAAATTCTTCCTCTCTAGACATTTTTTTTTAATGCCTCGATTTTCCATGGTCGCCACAAATGCTTTCAGCTCTCTGATTCCTCTTGCATTGCGTTGAACATGCCTCTCTGTGGGCTGCAGCTAGTGACAACACACGTATTCATTCTTCCGTCCCCCAAACACTAAGAGGCCGATAACATATTTTTTGTTGTTGTTTTTAAGTTCGTTGACAGCTGCGTTGGCAGTCAAGATTCTTTTAGAATTGAAGTGATCTGTTTTCACGTGTGAAGTTCTAGTGCGTGCTTTCTCGAGCATTGACAGAGCCTGATGTAGCTCGCTCCAAAGAATTTTAGGCCCTCAGCTTTGGATAGTCCGTTGCAACGCTGGCAGCAGGAGACTACTACGGCAGATACACTGGGGCGACGACTGTAAAGATGTCACACTAGGGGCACTGAGAGGAAATGTGCTGCCTCTCTCACTCCGATATGACGTCATAGGCCGTTTCCCTCTGGTGGCGGTGCCTGCTGGGGTTACCATTGTTAATTTTACACTGTACTTTTCCAGTTCAAGACGCTTGGCCCTTGGCCTCTTCCTCCTTCCCAGCATGACCAGTGGGTGGCCTGTGCTGTCTGGATGCTAACCTCAGGCGATACTTCATCGGATCTAATAAGCACTCAGCTCAGATGGTCGCCTGTGCAAATGCCACACGGAACGGCTCCCATGGGACCTGGAAGAGTATTCATTTTCCAAAGAGAACTCAACGCCCACATTGACAGCAAAGAAAATACCAGCTCTTTAAAATGTAGAGTGACCAGGTTATTTCACACCCCCCCCCCCATGCTAGATTTAAATAAAGAGACCTAGATGCCTATGTTATACTTTAAAGATAGAAATTCATCCACAAAACATATTGCAATAACCCTCACCGCTTCCCCACACATTTTATTTTTATTTGCGTGTATATTTATCTGTATGTATGTATGTGCTTGTCACGCATGCCTGGTATTCCCAGTGGTCAGAAGAGGGCCTCAAATCTTCTGTGTACTGGCTGATTTTGTGTGTCAACTAGACACAGGTGGAGTTATCACAGAGAAAGGAGCCTCCCTTGCGGAAATGTCTCCATTAGATCCAGCTGTAAGGCATTTTCTCAATTAGCGATCAAGGGCAGGAGGGTCTATTGTAGGTGGTGCCATCCCTGGGATGGTAGTCCTGGTTTCTATAAGAAAGCAAGCTGAGCAAGTCAGAGGAAGCAAGCCAGTAAGTAACATCCCTCCATGGCCTCTGCATCAGCTCCTGCTTTCTGACCTGCTTGAGTTCCAGTTCTGACTTCCTTTGGTGATGAACAAAATATAAGCTGAATAAACCCTTTCCTCCCCAACTTGCTTCTTGGTCATGATGTTTGTGCAGGAATAGAAACCCTGACTAAGACACTGTGAAACTGGACTTGTGGATGGTCATGAGTCACTGGATAGGTGCTGGAACAGAATGCAGATCTTCTGCAAGAGCAACAAACTCTTAACCACTGAGCCATCTCTCCAGCCCCATTGGCAGCTCTTTTACAGCTAATTTTTCTGAAGCCTGTTGTGCCTCCCTCTGATTTAGGCCTCAAAAGAGGCCTAAATCAGCTCCTGCTGTGTTTCCAGTCACTCCCAGGCCTACTTTCTTAGCGCTCAGAGGCATTACACCTGACCCCACTGATTGCCCAGAGTCGCTATCTGCTTATGTGCACCATGCATGCTGGCTCCCACCTCCAAAGGCTCGATCGGGTGCATCTATTTTCCCTGTCTCCACCTCACTTAGTGTTCACAGTGGTTCCTGGTGCTTCAGTCTCAAGCTTGCATTGTGCCGGGTTTCAAATCTTCCTCCTATCTAGGAAGCCCTTTCCTCACCCCTCTTCAATATCTCTTCCCTCTTTCAGCCAGGTAGTCAATCTTCATTAAGTTACATTCATTATTTTCTTCTGATAATTTAGGAGAAAGAGATAAAGCTCAATGACAAAACAATTCCCTTCCTTGACAAACCTGGTGAGAAGGTGGGGCTGGGTGGAGGCAAGCAAGCAAGCAAGCTTATCAGTACCCCACGGTAGGGAACTGGGTCTCCAGGCGAAGCCAGGGGAGAAAAGATTCAGGAAGAGGAGCTGGGGAAAAGCTAAGTTGCCACTGTGAAGAGTTAATATTTTTCTAGAACATTCTACAATGGAATATAATCTCAAAGTTATTAAACGGTTGGTGTTCTTTGTTAATTTGACAAGATTAAGAGATACCCAAGTAACAAAGCATCATCTATGCATAGTCGCTGCCATGACTACTTCCAGTGTTTCTGTGTGTTTCCTGGTCAGCTGTAGCCTAATGGGTGGATTCCTGAGCAACGAGCAACCGTGTCTCAAGGGAGGTAAATGACATTTCTGAGGATGACATCCAAGTCTGTCCTCTGTCCACATACTCAGGTACATACATAAAAGCACACACACAGGCACACACACGCACACACACACACACACACACATGCACACAAAGATTTAAATTCTATCAAATCGCCTCTAACTTAACAATAGCATATCAACCAGTTCAAAGCCTAATCTTTCTTGGCTCCTTAGTTTTTCTCTGACCACTCCCGGGAAGGTGTTTCAGAAGAGCAGAGAGGTGAAGGCCCCAGATGGAGGTAGAAAGATGCTATGAGGAAAAGGAGAAGTTTCTGGAACCAGAATCCAACAAGGAAGAGCTAAGTTTTGCACAGAGTTGGTGGCATACAGAATAGCTGCTATTACCACTTACTAGTACTGTGCTGGACACCTTTACAGACACTGACATGCCTAGGCTGAAGATGGCGTTTCAACTTGAGAACCCATTGTAAATGGAATAGTAACTCTGAAATGCACATAATGCTTCTAACCCAAACAACTTAGCTTAGAACAATGCATAGCATGAAGTCTAATGTATCAGCTGCTTCCTGCTGTGACTCATGGGTACAGAAGAGTCTAGAACAAGAGTCAAAGTTAAAATTTTGATATCTACTAAAACTGACTGTGATGTCCGGAAGCTCACAGCCACCAGATGAATTGGGCGTTGTTTGCCTTAGTTTTTACACATGAGCTAACTAGGAAAGAACCTGTTTGAGCCACTCAAGGATATAGTATCAGAGGAGAGACAAACATGCCTCTGTGTTCCCCTAGAGCCAGCCAAAATGCCAGACCTGCAGCATGGCTGTGGTCCCGAAGTCCCAGATGGACACAGGTCTGGGCCAGCATTTCCTCCAAGGATGGGACAGCAGGTCCTCACCTCAGGCCTGAGGCCAATGACATGCATTTCTGCTTCCTTGCTGATGTTCACTTTGCTTCTCAAAGTGTCTCAAATAGTTGTAGAACTTGTATTTTAACTGCTGTGATTGTGTTTGCAGTAATCTGGCATGGCCATGGAAGACATTCTATCAGTTATCATAGATCAAAACCACCTGTCAAAAAGGGAAATGTGTGTCAGGCACCGTAAGGAAGAAACCAGTTGATGGATCTCCTCACCTAGACACAGGAGTGTAGCACACAAAGACTAGGTGACAATCATTGCAGCATACTCTCTGGGGCCAGCAGCTTCCTAGGTGGAAGGAAAGCGGGCATAAGAAGCTTCCTTCATGACTACGGGGCTTCAAAGCCTCTCAAACCATATATCATCTCAGTCAGGAACAGTTGATGGAGCAGCTGTTTCTAAGGAGAAAGCCTACAGCATAGCTTTCAAACCTTAGTTTGCAAGGTTACTGACTTCTGAAGCTCCCTGCCTAGGGAATTCAAGGTAATCCACATTTCTATCATACTCCCCATGATGCTGGCACTGGTGGGAAGGTCTTCTTTGAGAGCCACTTGTGTATGTGTGTTTTCTATTTTTTGTTTGTTTATTTGTTTAATTTAAGACCAGCCTTAGTGCATGGTGATCTGATAGGGTGCATGGGATTATTTCAATCTTCTTGTATCTGTTGAGGCCTGTTTTGTGACCAATTATATGGTCAATTTTGGAGAAGGTACCATGAGGTGCTGAGAAGAAGGTGTATTCTTTTGCTTTAGGATGAAATGTTCTATAGATATCCATTGGGTCTATCACTTCTATTAGTTTTACTGTGTCTCTGTTTAGTTTCTGTGTCAATGATCAGTCCATTGCTGAGAGTACGGTGTTGAACTCTCCCACTATTATTGTGTGTGGTGCAATGTATGCTTTGAACTTTAGTAAAATTTCTTTTATGAATGTGGGTGCCCTTGCATTTGGAGTATAGATACTCAGAATTAAGAATCCTTCTAGGTAGATTTTTCCTTTGATGAGTATGAAATGTCCTTCCTTATCCTTTTTGATAACCTTTGGTTGAAAGTCAACTTTATTAAATATTAGAATGGCTACTCCATCTTGTTTCATGGGACCATTTGCTTGAAAAAAGTGTATTCCAACCCTTTTACTCTAAGGTAGTGTTTGTCTTTGTCACTGAGGTGTGTTTCCTGTATGCAGCAAAATGCTGGGTCCTGTTTACGTATCCAGTTTGTGAGTCTATGTCTTTTTATTGGGGAATTGCATCCATTGATGTTAAGAGATATTAAGGAAAAGTGATTGTTACTCCCTGTTATGTTTGTTGTTAGAGGTAGAATTATATTTGTGTGGCCATCTTCTTTTGGGTTTGTTGAAAGATCACTTTCTTGCTTTCTAGGCTGTAGTTTCCATCCTTGTGTTGGTGTTTTTTATCTGTTATCCTTTGTAGGTCTGGATTTACGGAAATATATTGTGTAAAATTGGTATTGTCATGGAATATCTTGTTTTTTCCGTCTATGATAATTGAGAGTTTTGTTGGGTATAGTAGTCTGATATGGCATTTATGTTCTCTTAGGGTCTGTATGACATCTTCCCAGGATCTTCTAACTTTCATAGTCTCTGGTGAGAAGTCTGGTGTAATTCTGATAGGTCTGCCTTTATATGTTACTTGACCTTTTTCTCTTACTGCTTTTTAATATTCTTTATTTAATGCATTTGGTGTTTTGATTATTATGTGATGGGAGGAATTTCTTTTCTGGTCCAGTCTATTTGGAGTTCTGTAGGCTTCTTGTATGTTCATGGGCATCTCTTTCTTTAGGTTAGGGAAGTTTTATTCTATAATTTTGTTGAAGATATTGACTGGCCCTTTAAGTTGGGAATCTTCACTCTCTTCTATACCTATTATCCTTAGGTTTGGTCTTCTCACTGTGTCCTGGATGTTTTGGGTTAGGAGCTTTTTGCATTTTGCATTTTCTTTGACTGTTGTGTCAGTGTTTTCTAAGGCATCTTCTGCCCTGAGATTCTCTCTTCTATCTCTTGTATTCTGTTGGTGATGCTTGCATCTATGACTGCTGATCTCTTTCCTAGGTTTTATAACTTCAGAGTTGTCTCCCTTTATGATTTCCTTATTGTTTCTATTTCCATTTTTAGATCTTGGATGGTTTTGTTTATTTCCTTTGTTTAAGGGCTTCTAGCTGTTTACCTGTGTTCTCCTTTATTTCTTTAAGGGAGTCATTTATGTCCTTCTTAAAGTCCTCTATTATCATCATGAAAAGTGATTTTAGATCTAAAACTTGCTTTTCCCGTGTGATGGTGTATCCAGGACTTGCTATGGTGGGAGAATTGGATTCTGATGATGCCAAGTAACCTTGGTTTCTGTTGCTTATGTTCTTATACTTGCCTCCTGCCATCTGGTTATCTCTAGTACTACCTGCCCTGACTATGTCTTACTGGAGCCTGTCCTTCTTGTGATCCTGATTGTGACAGAACTCCTCAAAGTCCAGATGTCTATGTGATCCTGTGATCATGGGTGTATCAGAGCTCCTGAGTGTCAAGCTGCCTCTGGGACACTGACATCCTGGTGTGGCCAAGCTCTTGTGATACTGTGATCCTGTGATTCTGAGTGTGTTAGAGTCCCTGGGAGTGGAGGTTCCTCTGGGTGTTGTGGGACTGGCTGCAGAGTTAGCGCCCAGGGTCTGCTCAGGGCACAGGCCTAAACTGGAAGAAACCTGTGCCACTGGTCAGGTGGAGTTCCTGGGTATCTGGGTCCCACTGATTCCAGTTACTCCTCAGTGTTTGGGCAGATGTTGTGTCCTCCTCACCTCTGATCCTATTCTAATATCTACTCTTTATATATCAATAATGTGTTTGACTCTCAGTTAATATGTATTATATATGGATATATAATATTAATATAATATACAATATATGCTGATAGATAATATATTAATATATACTAGATTTTTAAAAAGATAGATCTCAGAATCTTAGAAAAATTAAAGGTGTCATAGTTTGGATATGCAGTATCTCCCATGGCTCATGGTGCCAGCACTTGGTTTTCTGAAGGTGATGCTAATTTCCTTTTATTGTTGAAGTGATAAGACAGAACAAGTTATGATGAGCTTATTGGTTCAGAGTGTAAGGGGCCTAACATTGGTGAACTGACAAATGAGGTCAGTATATATATATATATATATATATATATATATATATATATACACACACATATGTGTATATATGTGTGTATATATGTATGTATATGTCCTGTCTAGGTTCCTGATACAATATAGTTTTATTTCTTTGACTGATGTATTAGCTATCATCATCATCATTATCATTTTATTACTCTGGCTGAGCTCTCTTAAAAGTCTATCATCATTTCTCATTGTCAAGTAAGTGTGCATTTAATTTTTCAACTAAACCTTTACCAAGACAATTGTTTTCTTTTCCCAAGAAACATAAAAATATGGAATAAGTAAATTCCAGAAACTGCCACATAGAAAATTTGATGTCAAAGTTCCAGAAACATCTTCCACCCAATTATCTAGATAGCACTGAGCAGATTGCTAGGAGCCAGCACTGATTCCCCCAAATCACTCTTTTGCCAAACAAGTTGGATTTCCTCCCTTGACAGGCTCACAGGTCAGGAATTGTGAAAACAGGACAGGCCGAAATATATCTTAATTTCAGCAAAGAGTCTGACATCCCGTGGACAGGCTGAAGACATGAATGGCAGTGGAGATGAGTGGATTGGTAGTGGGTTGGACAGCCCTGCCCTAGGAATGCTGACGGCCTGATGACTCATTGCCCATCAGAGGAGCAGGGACTGTGGCAGACGCCCAGGTGTTATCAGCAGCTCATTCAATCCAAAACATCAACTAATGATGGATGAAGACGTACAAGATGTTTTTATCCGAATTTCAGGTGTGATGTACAAAGCTGGGACAGAGTCCTAACTCATTATCTGTCAGACAAATTAAGAGGCAAGGAGTATCTTACAGGCTGCCGTGAAATGAGTAAACTTGTGGGAGTAAGCAAGGTCAGCTCTTCAAAATGAAAGAAATAGAGAGAGAGGGAGGGAGGGAGGGAGGGAGGGAGGGAGGAAGGAAGGAAGGAAGGAAGGAAGGAAGGAAGGAAGGAAGGAAGGAAGGAAGGAAAGAAATCCCAGAAACTTTACATAATTAGAGCCTCAATACAAAGAAAGAAGCCTTAACACATGGGTCTCTTTGCAGCCATTTCCGTCCTGCCCATAGTGAGAAATTGTTTCCAATTTCAAGTGGATCGAGGACTCCTGGGATCCTTCTCACTCAGGAATCACACATATCTCAGCAAGGATCTTTGAACAGCATAATTGCCGACATGCAAACTACAGGAAATTAGCAGGTTTAGCAAAATGTCATGATGAGACAAGAGAGAACGGCCTCAAAGGGTACATCTTAATTACGATCTGAAGTCTACGCTGTTCAGCTTAGCTAGAGACTGGAAACAGCAGCACTCCGTGGTGATGGGGATTCATTTAAATAAAGAATATTTAAAGGAAACTAAGTCATTTGCCTTTTTAAAAAAAGGATGAGAAAGTTAATGTCCTCTAAGGTCCAAAGCCTGCCTCTTGAGACAGGGCACAGTATTACCAAGTGGCTACTTATTATTTAATATTTTCTAATTGCCATAAATAAAGTAAAAAAAAAGTGTATACTAGCTGTACATGTATTTTCACACATATATTTGTGAAATTAACCTTAACACATTGTAATCAGCCCAAGCTACCAAGCATGTAAACTGGCTATGTTCTAAGTGTCCCACAACTATGTGTGGCTAGTGACTACTTTACTGGATAATTTAGCTCTCTAGCTGTGCAGGGTAAAAGAGGCAGGATTGGTAAGTGTGAGAGAAGGAGTTCAAAGCAGGGAGGTCCTCTTGCAAAGGGATGCACTCTGTCACTCAGTATGTTCTCCCTGAGGCTGGGCAAACATGTGTCAAAAGGCTGATCTGAGAGTTTCCACCTAAGTGGGGGTTGCAATAGATAGCCCTATCCATTCTTATTTTGAGGCTATAATTCTATGATCAGAGGGAACTGACATGCTTTGAATAACCAGCTATCTTGGTTTGCTTTTCACTGTGATAAATTCCAACACCAAAAGCAAATCGGGTGAAGGAAGTGTCGATCACTGAGGGAAGTCAAGGCAGAAACGCAAGGCAGGAGCCTGCATCAGAAACCATGGAGGGTAAGGGTTTCCTGGCTGCTCCCTCTGGTTCATGCTCAGCCAGCTTTCTTATACTATAGGGATTACCTGACCAGGGGTAGCGCCACCACTGTGAACAGGACCTTCCCACATCAATCAACAAACAAGACAGTTCCCCATGGACATGACCATAGACCATTCTCCTCTTGGCAATAATTCAGTTGAGACTCCATCTTATCAGATTGGCAACAAAACCTAACCAGGTCACCAGCTTTACATTTGGGGACAAATGCCAAGCCAGCTTTCTCTAAGATCTTACTACTGTTGTTGTAAAAGCACATAGCAAGGCTTAGAGTGGGAGCCAAATTTCCCCTGCCTTTTTTTTTTTTTTTTTTTTTTTTGAGACAGGGTTTCTCTGTGTAGCCCTGGCTGTCCTGGAACTCACTCTGTAAACCAGGCTGGCCTCAGAAACCAGCCTTCCTCTGCCTCCCAAGTGCTGGGATTAAAGGTGTGCGCCACCACTGCCGGGCTCCCCTGCCATCTCTTAGTTATCTTTGAAGGCAGGCTGCAATGAGCCTGGATCAAGCTCTGAACCGCAGCTGTTCACAGCACCAACTGAGTGAGGCTCATCCCGAGCGTGTGTGCAGCACACATAGCTGCGGCCCTTCTCAGTATCTCACCTTTATTGCTACCTTTTCTTTTCTTTTCTTTTCTTTTCTTTTCTTTTCTTTTCTTTTTTTCTTTTCTCTTCTTTTCTTTTCTTTTTTTTTTTCATGGCTAGGAAGGACAATCATGCAAATGTCCCCTCTCAGAGGTTATCAGACTATGACTAAAGCTGAGATTGTTTTAAGCAGTCAAGGCTCACCCATACCTAGACAACCAGACACTAAGTGTGTAGATATGCCTTTTCAAACTCCATACGAATACAGCACTTTCCGCTGTGAGGATTTTCTTTCTAAGCACAGGGTTTTTTTGTTTTTGTTTTTGTTTTTGTTTTTTGAAGTTCTTCTATGTTGTACATGCTGATAGCTTGACACTTTATATGGATTTGAATGCATTCATTTTTTTTATCACTTAGGGGCAAACTGGTTAGCTCCCAACTCGGTGCTATTGTTAAGTATTCTTCCAAGAACATTTACTCAGAGGTGTTTATGAAGAGCTGTTTGGGTCATGGTATAAGTACATTTCATTGTATAAGAACGAGCCTCATTTTTTCAAAACCACAGCACATTTTATGTTATCACCAGCATTATGGAGTGCCTATTTCTGTACAACCTTCCCAGAACACGGCATTCCAGTGACTATTCCAGTGGGTATTTCCAATGGGAGAATCTGAATGCTGCCAGGATCTCATTGTGGTTTTCATTGCATTTCTTTAAGGATTCCATGGCATTGAACACCTTCCTAGGCACTTATTTGCCACTGGGCAGGCTCTTTAATAAAACATCCATTCAGATGTACTGTGGTAATGGACTTTAAAACCAAAGCCTGAGCCAGAGCCAGGCGTGAGGGACACAAGCTGTAATCACAGCTATTTGGGAAACTGACACAGGAATATAGAAAATTCAAGGTCTGCCTAGGCTACAGAGTGGATTCAAGGCCAGTCCTAGTAACTTATGAGACTGTAATTTTTTTAAAGGATTTGAGATACACCTCAGCAGAAGACACTTGCCTATCCTCGGTCAGGTCCCAGCATCCTGACCAGAAGTGACCTAGCAAACTTAGAAACCACTGATTTGCCCAGGTCCTGAAGGACTGATCTGTGCCATGACTTTTATGTTCCATAGCATCTGTGAGGGCACAAAGTCACAAAGAAACAAACACTGGAGTACTGTGGAGTCTAGGTTTCTCAGGGTTCCACACGGACATCTAATGCTCCCTTCTAAAACATGTCCTGTGACCTAAATAGATAGACTACATATGAATCTGCATCCGGCATGCATTTATTAGAGAAAACAAGTGTATGAAGCATAAAAGACTGAAATTCCTTACCATTCAGTACTTAAAAAAAAAAAGAAAAACATTTTGTCACTTCAGGATACTCTGAGTATAATGGGTATCAATTAAAAAAACATAATTTCTAAAACTGTTCTGGGTTCCAGAGTGAAGAGAAATGATGTTTTGGAAATGTCTGAATTTGAGCCTCTCCTGCTGGCACAGTTATGACAGGAGTTCCATGAGCATCCAAGTCTTCAGCCAGGATGTGATAAAAGAGAGAAGACCGTCGGAGCAGACTCCATGCTTCCCTTAACAGGAGAGGACACTGAGGCACAGAGAGCCCGGCTTACGTGGCACATAGCTTACTACAGCCTGAGTGAGCCTTGCACCCGCTTCATTCAGAGCCCACTTTCAGCTGGGTGAACAGGTTTTATGTTAACTGCTTCCACAGAATGCCTTCAGTAGGTTCTTAGTCTGATAACAGGAGTGCCGTTCCCCCCACAAATGGCACCCTATAAAGCTGCCTTTTCAAAGAAAAAACTTTGAGTGAGTTCTCTCTGCCATGTGCAAAGTATCTACTTAATTAACGTGAACGCTCGCTTGTCTTACCAGGCAATTAAAATGATTTATTTGAAGAGGTTTATACTTGTGCCTTACTACCAATCTACAATAAACTGGGAAAATAAGAGCAAAAATGCCATGGTCAGGCTCAAACAGAAGCAACATCAATAGTGCTTTTACCTCTAAGCAATCCATATATCCTTCTCAGAGAGCAAGGCTAATATGAGATTTGGGTTTCTTCAGATAGGTTGGCTATGCATTATTTTCTTTTTTTTTTCAGGGCTGACATTCAATAATTTTTATTATGCTCTACTTTGGAATGCTTTCTCCTGGATAAATGACTTCAAAGGGCACCCCCAAATACAGTAAAGAAAATGTATACACTTCCAGCCCCTGGTTCCACGTTCTCTCATCACCAGCTGCATGCTGGTATAGCTCATTTGCTATGTGTTAGAAATGGATCCATCTGCCTCTCTTATTTATTCTTGACTGCCTTCTTTGGGATCACATCCTGCATGATGGTGTTTGTAAGGTATGGAGCCAGGGTGACCCTGAGTTACCCATCTGTATTACCTGTCCTCATCAGCTTCATCATTGTCTTTGTTCTGGGCTTGCAACTGCTCAGAGCACAGTCTAGCACACTCAAAACACACATGCTGTGGTGGAACCATGCCCCCCCCACCCATGTGCAGCATACACACGGCCAGCTTTAAATCAGAGCAGTTGTGATTCCCCACCCCAGACCCTCACAAGACTGAGCCGACTAACATTCCCCTGTAGGACAGGAGGAAGGCTCACAGACCCTGTGCCTTTTTCAGGCTATGCAAGTGTTTAACAATTGCTAGGGGGAGGGGGAGCCTCCTCTGCAATGTAGTTGTCTACACACACACCCGTGAGTGTTTGCAGTTGAACACATTGGTTCACCATGCTAGACAAGGATTCATTTCTTTTCATTGCCAGTTTTCTTCCTATCTAGAGGAATAGAAATGGATATTTTACACACCTGAGTATTGAGTCCTTTAAATGGAATAGTTCTAGATGAAATTTTTCCTGTCTTATTCAGGGGGTCTACCTAACAATTTTTGGAATGATAGTATATGCCAGACCAAGTTGGGTAGCCAGCCTATCTCCCAGACCCTCTTACTTAAGTCTTGGAGGAACTCATAGGACCAGCGAACACCAAACACTTACCAGAAAAGAAGGGCCAAGAAAGCAGAGCAGAGGAGCTTGCAGCTAGCCCGACAACCTGAAAAGGCATGCTGAAGTAATATCTTCAGTCTTGAGTGTTAGACACAGGGCAGTAAGAAAGGAAAACATAAAGGGACTCTAGTCCCATGCTTTGATGCAGGTAGGAGTCATTAGTGAGTGTGTGACTCTTAGTTTGATTGCAGTGAGCTTCAGGGCTATGCTAGAATACTCTACTTCCAGGCAGCATCTCCATGTCCATCCCTGCCTCTGTTGTACTCTTGAGCCCTCTCTGTCTGTCTTCTCTCTCTCTCTCTCTCTCTCTCTCTCTCTCTCTCTCTCTCCCTCTCCCTCTCCCTCTCCCTCTCCCTCTCCCTCTCCCTCTCCCTCTCCCTCTCCTTCCTCCTTTCCTTCCTTCCTTCTTTCCTTCCTTCCTTCTCTTCTGCTTCTTAATTTTGCCCCTATCCTTTGAAAGTACTGCTATCTCAAGTAAAGAAATAGGTTTCCAAGTGCTATGTCACAATGGGGTGGCAGGTCCCACAGGGTCTGAGAGGCTCCTTTGGGGTCCCATAGTATTTGGAAGATTCCTCTCATTGCTTTTTCCTGCACGAAATGCACTCACTACTGTAAGTGTATCTGCTTATTTCTGAATGTGGTCATCTTTGGGGAGTCAAAGTACATTCTTTGAATAACTAAAGCCCTGTAGAGGTAGCCCTGGGGCCTTCTACCTGTAAAAGAGCCAATGAGACACCATTCCTTCGACTCCCCTGTATTCTCAGAAGTCACTGGAGCTGCGATGTATGTGTCCTTTTAGCAGTGTGTGTGTGACATTTATACAATACTTCAAGATTGCTCTCTTGTTACTTAAGCGTGAAACAGTTTCCACAAAGGTAATTTCCTAGAGTAGGATAGGAGTGAGTGATTAAGGTATGCTATTGTACGCAGGGTGACTACAGACAGCAATAATTTACTATGTTTTTTAAAGACCTAGAAGAAAATAATTTAAAGGTCTCTCCATAAATAAATTATGCATGTTTGAAGAGATGGATGTAGTTACCCAGATTTGAACATTACACAATGTATACATATGTCATAGTATCACATGGTGCCTCATAAATATGTACAGATTTTTTACCTATTAAAATTTAATTTAAATTTAAATAAACATAGTACATGAAAATCTTAGCACAGTTGTCCCTATGTCAACACATTTAAAGTGGCTTATAATTTTGTACATGATCCTAATGCCTTTGCTTTCAATTCCTGAGCTAACCAGAATGTCACATTTATACTCCGAACACCTCACCTTTATGAGCTGTTTTATGATTACCACGTTCTTCCACGTATACGATTTCATTGACTTTACTCAATAGCCCTGTGTAATTTCTCTCATTTTACAAAATGACAAAAATGAGATGGAGACACTGAGTGTTTCTGCCCAGCTGGGAGTGACAGTAGCCACCTGAGCAGGCAGTGCACCCTGGTGACACCATATGAGCCAGCAGAGACAGAAAGGCCCCTTAGAGCCCCTTATAGAGCCTGGCCTATTTTCCTCTAATTGTAGGTGTAGCCACTTGCTTCTCCATTGGTTTTTGTGGGGAAGGGGCATTGGGATTGTTTGGTTTGGGTGTGTGTGTGTGTGTGTGTGTGTGTGTGGTGTGTGTGTGTGTGTGTGTATGTGTGTGTGTATGTGTGTGTGTATGTGTGTGTATGTGTGTGTGTATGTGTGTGTATGTGTGTGTGTGTGTACGTGTGTGTGTGTGTGTATGTGTGTGTGTGTATGTGTGTATGTGTGTGTGTGTATGTGTGTGTATGTGTGTGTGTACGTGTGTGTGTGTATGTGTGTGTGTGTGTGTGTGTGTGTGTACATGCATGTATACAAAGATAAGAAATCCTCACTCCTTCCTGTGCTTCTAAATTCATATTTAGAAATAACTCTAACTAGTGGTCTAATAAGAACAGAAAGGGAAATAAGCTCAATTCCCACAGTCATAAGGCTTGTGGGTAGAAGGTAAAGCCAGGTGCCATGGGGAACACACCTATTACCCTAGCACTCCAAAGGCAGAGACAGAGGACCACCACACATCTGGGATTATATAGAGAGAGCTGTCTCCTATCATTCATCACCCCAAGGAAATCCCATGAAGAAGGGAGCTGAGAGGAGAGGAGAGGGTAGTGTAGGTGGAGATTAGCTTTAGTCTGACTGTGTAGATAGATTTGCAGATAGACCCCTGTTCTACTATGGCAGGACTTCCTTAAGTTAATCTTGAGGCAAAGGGAAGGTTTTGTAACCCACTGGTCATGGGACACACCAGTAAATTGAATGTTTAGTAAACTGGGTGGAACACTCACAGAGTCTGCCCCAACTACCCACTAGTAGAATGTAAACTGCGCCAACCACTCACTGATAATATTCCAACTTTTTTCTTTTCCTTTCTCTCTGTCTCTGTCTCTCCCTCTTTCTTTGTCTCTCTCTGTCTACTCTGTGTCTCTCTCTGTCTCTGTCTCTCTCGGTCTCTGTCTCCCTCTCACTCTCTGTGTTTCTCTCTGTCTATCTCTATGTGTCTCTCTGTCTCTCTGTCTCCTAAGTGCTGGGATTAAAGTCGCAATACACGTCCAACCTTTATTCCCAATTCTTAAAACAATCCTAAGGTTGCATCACTTTTGGAGAGACATGAACAAACATCTATTCACATTTTGGTACCCCAAAAGGTAGCAAAGGAGACCAAAGAAACAGTGGCCCACACTCCAGCCTGTCGAGCCAATGAACATGTGACATCAGTTGTAGGAGCAGGAGGAAGGGTTCCTTACAGGGATGTAAATGACTAAAAGGCAGCTGCACCACTGGAAAGCCCACCCCAGCCTCATAACAACTCATGACAGAGGTTGAGAGCTCCTTGCACGACTTGGGGGCAGCTGGGCTGGTTGTCATTCCTTCTCCCTATCAAATGTTTCATAACCTCAGAGAGAAGTCATGTGAATCCTGTAACTGTCTAAGCTTCCTAAGCCTTGTATCTTTAGCCTCTTAAGTCTTAAGACTCTCATACTCATTTCAGGAGGGAATGTTTCCGTTTAGAGGGAATAGCTAGTAATACCTACAAATACCTTCATTTTATGTGTTGATGGTTAGTGTTGATTTTCAACTTAACACTAGAATTCTTAACACTCTAGAATTGTCTTGGTTAGGGTTTTACTAATGTGAACAGGCACCATGACCAAAGCAAGCCTTATAAAGGACAACAATTAATTGGGTCTGGCTTACAGGTTCAGAGGTTCAGTCCAGTATTATCAAGGTGGGAACATGGCAGCATCCAGATAAGCATGGTACAAGAGGAGCTGAGAGTTCTACATTTTCATCTGAAGGCTGCTAGCAGAACACTGGCTCTAGGCAGCTAGGAGTAGGATCTTAAAGCCCACACCCACACACCTACTCCACCAAGGCCACACCTCCAAATAGTACCACTCCCTGGGCCAAGTATATACAAACTATCACAAGAATCAACGAGGAGGTGAGCCTCGGGTTTGCATGTGGGGAATTATCATGATTGCATTAAAAGAGGACAGAAGACCCTCTCATTGTGGTAGTTCTTTGGCAGGAAATCCTGGACTGTATAAAATGGATACAGGGAACTAAGCCAGCATCTCTTCCCCATCTGCTTCCAGATCATGAATGTGATGTGACTGGCTCCTGTGAGTGGCCTTGACTGCCTCTTATGATGGGCACCATCCTGACACTGTGTGCCAAGATAACCCTTCTTTATTTCATAAGTTGCTTTTGCCACAGTATTTTTTTAAACAGTAACAAGAACATAAACTAATGTAATGAGGGAAAAAATGAGATAGAAAAATGCAAACTTGCTCTCATGTACCCCTAGAGCCAGACTTGGACATTATAGTGTTAAATCCTTATAAATTGGCTCCAAAGTCTAAGGCCTTCCCTGTTCAATGTCTTTAGCCTCGGTTCTATGCTGATGCTGGACAGTGAGAAGAAGAGGGAGGTTCATTTTCAGTCGTTGGCATAGAACTGAGGCTGACGCCACTGGACAGTGAAAATCTTAGTGTTATGCCCCACAATGGAAAAAAAATGAACCAGGCACAAAAGAAAAATCGTTAGACACTGAAGTCCATTTGATAAAACTGACAGGGTAATAACTAGGCAGTGCATCCTGTGTGCATCTGAAGATGCCCAGAAGTTTGCTTTCTAAAACCTGTGAGGAGACCTTAACTGGGATACAATTTTATGGCTGAGCTAGATCTTTGGAAAAGACTTGTGTGTATGTGATCAATTACTGTATGGTTTGAGACACATCATTTAGAAGCAATTCAAAGAATGGACAGGACTTTATGGCTCTATGGTTCTATATCCTCAGTTACATAAATGTGGGTCCTGAAAAGTTGCTTTTCTTCCGTCCTTTCTTTCTTTCTTTCTTTCTTTCTTTCTTTCTTTCTTTCTTTCTTTCTTTCCTTCTTTCTTGTAAAGAGAATCTCTAATAAACATCAACTGTCAATAAAATAGCTGATGGCCAATGAACTGATGCAGGAAGTAGGAGGTGGGACACTGGGAAGGAAGAGAGAGGATTCTGGGAAATTGTAAGAGATAAAAGAGAGATATGGGGAGAGCCGTGAGAGGCAAGATGAGAGTCAGTCTGAGGAAACAGATGTAAACCATCAGGTAGGTGAACTCAGGAAGATGTCGAGAGAGGTGGTAGACATCGAATAGTTCTTGGTTAATATATGGTTAAATAAGTTAAGAGCTAGACAGGGAATGAGCCATAGCTTTGGCCCAGTTAGACATTTAATAATAACTAATTCCTCTCAGAGTTGTCATTCCAGGAGCAGGACTGGGAAGGAAAAACAGATTTAAGTTATTATAACACCTTTCTCCTCTCCTCATTTTCCTCCCTTCCTTCCTTTCTTTTGGAGACCACATCTTACTGACTAAAGCTTTCAATCTTTCCAGCTATCTCCTAAGTGCTGAGGTTACAGGTGTGCAGCAGCATGTCTACACACACACACACACACACACACACACACACACACACACACACAAAGTGTGGAACTGTGACCTTGGCAGCTGCAGCACAGGGATTAGTTTTCCTTGTTGGTGCCAGGTGCAGAGTAGGCAAGTCCTCTAGATTTCTCAAGAGTCAGGGTTTTTTATTCTTTCTTCCCCTTCCCCCAACTCTTTCAGATCTCCTCCTATCCAACTTCATGCTCCCTTGCACCTTTCCCTCTCCTTCCTCTTCCTCCATGTGTCTCCCTTTCCTCCTCTGCGCGCCCGCGCGCGTTTGTGTGTGTGTGTGTGTGTGTGTGTGTGTGTGTGTGTGTGTGTGTACATGTGTGCATGCTCATGTGCATGTGATTTCTGGCTGGCTGGCTGGCTGTCTTTCTCTCCCATAAATTTCAGGGGTTTTTGGCCAACTTACTTCATAGTCTTGCCCCAAAATGTGGTCTGTGGGACAGTGGACCTTGCCAGGAAACTTGGTAAGGTAGAGCACATTTAAGTCCCTGGCACCCGGGCATCCACCTGAGATGGTGGATGTGATCTCCCTCTTCTCTGCCAGATTCCTGGCCTGGAACACATGTCACACTCCCCCACATTGGTCATATAGCCCAGAACAGAGTTCTCCATGCTACTGAGGTATCTAGAGGCTCTGAGGGTTTAGCCAATAAATTCCCCTTCCCAGACATTCCTCCCAGCAAAAGGTATTTAATCTCTGGTCCACCCTAAGAAGTGAGTATGTATCTATTTTCCATGATGAATAGTCAATAAAAGTTATAGAACTTGGTACAGTGTTTCTTGATCATATTCCTCTCCCCCAGACTCCTCCCGCATTCATCCAGTTCCTTTCAACTCACCCAACAAGTTTAATTTGTGTTGCATATAGGGTTTGTTTTAGCTGTGTGGCCTTCACTGGAGAGTAATCAACCTATCAAGAGCTGCATTTGTAAAGAAAACTGACTCTCTCCCAGCAGGTGTCAATTGCTAACAGCTCTTTATCTAGGGATAAGAATCTATGTCGATCTCTGCTTTCTATGCTAAAATTTGTCTAACTTGAGCCTGAGTAGGTCTTATGTACTCTAAACTGCTATGAATTCATATCTGCAACTGCTCTGCTATGTCCAAAAGGGCACTGTTTGTTTATACTCATTTTATGATCATATAGTTTTTTCTGGCTCTTAATATCTTTCTGCCCCCCTTTTTTATTTTTACAATGATCCCTGAGGTTTGAGAGAAGAAGTTGTACTATAGATGTCTCTTTTAAGTATGAACAATCTCTGCTCTCTTATCCTCTGCACCATGAACAGTGTGGGTCTCTATGTTAACCATCATCTACTGCAAAAGGAAGCTTCTCTGATGAGGGTTGAGACGCACTAATTTACAGGTATTACAATGAGTCATTATGATCTGGTTTAATATTATGTCTATTTAGCAAAGTAGTAGTACTAGTTAGTTATCCCCTAAGGTCTATGGTCCTTGACCTCAGCAACAATATCAGGTATGGGTTTATGGAAGAGGCCTTAAATCCTGATTAGAAAGTAATTGGTTAGTTCCTTGATAGTCATGCCACTGTTGCACCAGTGGGCCTCTCTTTCTAGGTTACTCATTGCTGTAGCTCTAAGGGTTAAGATCTAAGTAGGATTAATGCTTCCTTTTCTCCTCTGATGGCATAAATATCACCGTCCAACACTCTAAATGCTGTCTAGTAGGAAAGAAGCTCCCAGGCGTATACCATCTCAGTTTCTCCATGTCCTATCACCCAAGTGTGTGGTATCTTCAAGAATAAGATCTTACTTTCTAATTCTGAAGGATATTTGCCAGCTACTTGCTGGCATGTCCAGGTGAGAGGAGAGAGGTCCCGGTCCCACCGGGGTCTCTCCTGGGCTGAGTGTGATAGCGAGTGTCTTGTCCGGATGACTGAACAGGAGTCTTGTCAAAGCAGGAACTCAACTTTAGGGCCTCAGCCTCTCACTTATTTAAGTTTGGAACCTTGGGAGGGGGACTTTTGGTGGGGTAAGATGACATAGGAGGCAGGGAAGGGTGATGGAGGGTATCGAGTGACTGACAGGGCCAATGGCAAAGCTCTATATCAGCAATGGCGGCACAGAGGCAGGCCCAAACAAGTCTTGCTGAGTCACTCTGATACAGAAGTGACTGAGACAGGTCACAAAACTGAAGCCAGGCTTAGGCTTTCCCACAAGGCTGCAGAAACCTGAGCCAGGCTCAGGTTTTTCCTCAAGGCCCAAACCAGGGCCAAAATGGGGCCCAACATCTAATCACGAGCATTGTGTGTAGCCTGTAATGTTTGGGTGTCTTTGTGGATGTTAACTTTGAATCTCCATATATGTGTGTTCCATTTGAAATACCACAGAAGGCCTGAAATTTGTCAGGGGCCATGGGAGTAGGGGTTCAAGAGAGGAGAGAGAGAAACAAGGTACAAATGCTTAATAAGGAATAATGTAATATAGTTAATTAGGGTTTCCATTGCTGTGAAGAGATACCATGACCAAGGGAACACTTATAAAGGGCAACATTTAATTGGGCCTGGCTTACAAGTTCAGAGGTTCAGTCCGTTATCATCAATGCAGCATCCAAGAAGACATGGGTCTGGAAAAAAAAAAAAACAAAAGTTCTACATTTTGATCCTAAGACAGGCAAGAGAAGGCTTACTTCTAGAAAGCTAGGATGAGGATCTTGAAACCCATGCCACAGTGACACACTTCCTCCAACAAGGCCACACCTACTCCAACAAAGCCACACCTCTTAATAGTGCTGCCTCTTGTTAACATGAGAAAAAGAATTAAAATAAAATAAGAATTGTTAAATGAGGAAAATAAAATATAAAATAAAGAATTGTTAAATGAGGAAAAGGATGAGGAAGCAGGGGACAGAGGGAATATAGAGAAGGATAATGAACAGTAAAGGCATTTTGAAAGCTCATATAGAAACTACTATAGAAACTTCCTAAAATGTATACATACACAAAAGAGTAAAAGTGAATTATCCTAGAGTAGAGCAACAATGTCCCTCCTATACACAACAACAAGACTATAATCCCTGATCTAAGAGTGGATTATTCTTTTAGAAGTTGCTGGCCAATGAAATCCCAAGGAACTCCAAATACTACAAACTATTGCCAATGCTTTTTTTAAAAAGATGATTCTCAAAGTTTTTACTCTCCCAGGAGGAGGAATGCTTCCTCCTTTTAATCTATCTGTTCCCCACAAATCCTTCAGAATCCATTTTCTGTAAAACTTTCTGTTCTAGTCTTAAGCTACTTGGGTCACCCTCCAGCCCACCTTCTTCTTCTTTTGGTTTTATGTTGTTTGTGTTATATGTAGAAATGGAAAACATTATAGATACAAATACTGTGGTTTATTTTAACACAGCCCAGGAGAGAATAGATACAGAACTCAGTCTCCAACAGTATCAGTACCCACAAATGAAGGAGCTCATTGGATCCTTAGCTAATTCATAACAATTTATTGATAATAAATTTTCTTTTAAGATGAATAAATTTCAACAAAATTAGTTGTTTACAATGTGTTGTTTGATCATTGTTTTAACTTATAAAACCTTATGTACATTCTTAAAATTTTAATTATGATTTTGAAACATAATTTAGTTGTAGAGAAGTCAGTAGACCAATAAAATATAGTGGAGAAAAATGTCTGTGAGTGATGCAGAATGGAAATACTATTTCAAGAAGAAAGGAAACGATGTAAATATTCTGTTTAAAAAGTTTATATTTTCCAAATGGATTACAGTAAATATCACATTTCAGTGGTACTTAAATGCCATTGGGCACATTAGAAAGAATGGGGTTAACAGCTTTCTTTTAATATGTCAATATTTATAAAAATGCTGGAAATTCTATCCCTAGCAACTACTTAAATCTATAATGAAAAGTTTAGATGTTAACTCTAAAAGTGTATAAAAGTCTATAAAAATTTATAAATTCTTTTAGGGGCAATACAAGCAAACATGGAAGAGAGTATAGTGGGCCATGATAAAAAACTGCTGAGAGGTGAGAATACAATGGGATTGGCAAAAGGCCAGCAATCATAACCACCACCATTATCCCTTGACCCTCCAACATGTTTATCATCAACAATATTCTTCATTTACAAACATGAACATCCACTGTGGTAGTTTGAATGAAAATAGCCCCCATAGGCTCATAGGGAATGGCACCTCTCAGAGGTGTGGCCTTGTTGGAGTAAGTGTGGCTTTGTTTAGAGGAAGTATGTCTCTGGGGCTGGGCTTTGAGGTTGCACATAGGCAACATTCTTCTAAGAGTCACTTGAAGAAATGATAGGTGAGAAACAAAGGGTTAAATATAGATGCCTGTGATGCACTTCACTATGAGGAAGCACATGAAAAGAAGGAAGTAGAGTATCAGAGGTCAACAAAGAGGAGAGAGAGTACATCAATTGCTCAAGGAAAACCCAGAAGAAGGTGAAACTGACCATGCATGAGAGATAGGGTATTATCCCTGGAGAAAGGACGAGGAGTTAAAGGTCAAAGCACAAATGACATTTGGACATATCTCCCACTGTAATAAGAAGAAAGGGATGGGAGGTAGGTGTCTTAGGGTTTCCATTGCTGTGAAGAGACACTATGGCCACAGCAACTCTTACAAAGGACAACGTTTAATTGGGGCTGGCTTACAGTTCAGATTTAGTCTATCATAATCATTAGGGAAGCAAGGGAGCAGACAGGCAGGCAGGCATGGTGCTGGAGAGGTAGCTGAATGTTCTATACCTGGATCTGTAGGCAGCTGCAGAGAGATACACTTGGCCAGCTTGAGTGTCTGAAACCTCAGCACCTACCTCCAGTGACCTACCTCCTCCAAACAAAGGCACATCTACTCCAACAAGGTCACAGCGCCTAATGGTGCCACTCCCTATGAACCTATGGAGGGCTATTTTCATCCAAACTACCACAGTAGATGTCCATTTTATAAATGAAGAGGATTGTTGATGATAAAATATGTTGAAGGGTCTATGGAATGGTGGTTTTGGTGTGGTCATAGTTTATAGTGTTGATGAAAATATAAGTTATGAGATAGAAGAGTCCAGAGTACCAAGAACAAGAATAGTTGAAACTGGTGCTGGTGAGATGGCTCAGTAAGAAAAATCACTTGCAGGGCAAGCCCAACCATCCGGATTAGATCCTAGGCTCTCACTGTAAAAGGAAACAATAAACTCTGTAGAATTGTTCTCTAACCTATAGAGGCATTACACAACACAAATGCGCACACAAAGAAGGAGAGAGAGAGAGACAGAGACAGAGTCACTGGAATTGACAGGAAGTACAGAGTCAAAGATTTAGGGTGAACTATCCATGAGTCTAGAACTCCAACAATCATTCCAGGAATAAAATAGAAGGCAGTGATCCATTGCTGTTTATAAACTGAGGTTGTAACTGGAAGGCTTGGAGAAAAGGACGATAAGACAAGATTGGGTAGAACAACAGGAAGTAAGCTTCCAAGGAGTTGGAATTTCCAGAAGGTGAAGGAATACAAGTAGTTTCTGACAGATGATGAAAGGCTGGTATGACCTCTACCTCTCCTCTATGCTCTGAGATTTAGAGGATGAGAAGATGATGTGACTTAAAATAAAGGTCAGGATGGCAGTTATAGGTGGAGCGAAGTGGTCAAAGATAGATCAGAAGCAAGGATGAAGCTAGCTGCTAATGACAGATGGACAAGAGGGGCAGCATGAGACTCTCCCAGGTGAGAGGGTCCTGGGTGGTGATGGTCCCAGAGGCTTGTGCTTCTGGTGGTGAGGCCACTGCTAAATGGATTTTCAGTACACCACCATGGACCCTATAAAGAATATGTGAGCAAATTCTCCTGACTCTTGGCTCCTTCATTTTTCAGTGATAGAAAAATCAATAAAACCAAGAACCTGTTGCATACACCTGTAGTTGCCTCTGCTCAGAAGGCTGAGGCAGGAGGCTTGCTTAAGTACAGGAAATCCATGTCACTGAGACTCTCTACTAGAAAGAAAAAAGCAGTAGAGGTGGGGAGTCTATGGAAAAAAATTATGCTTTTGAATTATGTCTTCATAACCCATCTTCAAAGGACTGTGGGATTGTGTTTTGTTGGTTTTTAGTTGTTTGGCTGGTTGGTTGATTTGTTTGTTTTGTTTGAGGTGTTGAGTTAATTGGAGTTTTTGGTTGGGTTTTTTGTTTATTTTAGTTGGGGTTTGGTTTGGTTTTGGTTGATGTTCTTTGTTTGGGTATGCTACCACCAGGGAGCAGTGATGTCACAATCATGACCTAATTTTTCTAAATTAATCGTAGTCTGGCATTTTTCTTTACTGCAAAGATCTTTGCCATTGCTTCTGTTTTCAAGAGACAGTTTTTTACTTATGTACATGAGGTACCTACAGAGGACAGAAGTGGACATTGAATCTCCTGGAGCTGAAGCTACAGATGGTTATGAGGAGCTTGAAGTGGGTGCTGGGAACTGAACTCTGGTCATCTAAGAGCAGGAAGTACACTTCACCACTAACTAAGCCATCTCTCCAGCACACAAAAGAAAAGGAACAGAGAGTTGAAGGAACATGAATTTATTAGTGAGCCATTCATGGATAGGACTTAAGATCAAACTTTAGAGGAAAAGGCTATTAGAGTCTTGTTTATCCACTTGAACTAACTAAGCTGTCCATCTACACTAATTGTATTCACAGGCTTTAATTTGATAATATTACCACAAATATTGCTCTTCTGAAAATGGAGGTGAAATCCTTCACATATGTGAATCCAGTTAACATAGGAACAATACACGTCAAAAAAAAAATACTAAGAAGAAACTAACATTTAACAATGGTGGTAATTTTTGTCATCAGTTATTATATCAGGATTATTTCCTTATTTTACAGAAAATCAAAAGAGGGTTGAAGGAAATTATGGAGCATCCCAAGGCAACATCACTAGACAATGGGAAGCCAAGACTCCACCCATCTCTAGTGGTGTCCACTGGTACCCCATACAGGACATCACAGACAACAGAGAAGACTAGAAACTAAGGTGGTGATGTGTTCTCATCCCCAAGGGGTTTGGAGCCTAGTTCAGAACTCACATCCACAATAATCTTTGTGAGAAAAGTTCAGCTTGCTCCCCGGTGAGTGAGATCACAGATGCCTGGAGGATCTGAGGCGACAAGGAGAGTGAATCTTTTGCAGGGGCTCTGTGGGATGAACAGGAGTTCTGCAGGAAGATGTTGAGACATCAGTCACAACTTTGTTCTCAGTAGGAATCACTCTTTTGGGGATCAGTAGTTCAGACCTTGGTCACTCTGTCCAGTTTCATTTCATTGCATCTGACTTCATCAAGGGAAGATTATGTTTGCCTTCTTCGCATCCCAGGATCCAAGACATCTGTTCAGTGTTACCGAATGTAAGAAAGGAAACTGGAGAGAGTCAACTGTTGTGGTGATAGCACAAAAGGTGGGAGAGACCATAGTCTCTTCAGTCCCAGCTTGCTCTCTGAAGTATAGGCTTTCTAATGGCATCAGCTAGGATGTCTTTCCTTCTTAACCTGACTCAGAGACACATGGTGGCTGCTACTAGGGCTTAGCTGAGTTTTTCCTTGGGGAAAAATAGTAACTTTTTTTTCTCCCTTGAGCATTAGAAATTTAAAAATCTCAGTGTATAAAAGGGCCCTTCAATTATATTCATCTGTTTTATGTGTATGCGTGTTTTCCCTGTGTGTGTGTGTATGCCTGTATGTGTACCATATGTGTCTGCTGCCTGTAGCAGCCAGAAGAAGGCATTGGATACCCTGGAACTAAAGCTACAGGATTGTGAGCCAAACACATCTGGGTGCTAGGAACCAAACTTGTGTCTTCTGCAAAAGCAGCAAGCGCTCTTAACCACCACGTCATTTTCCCTTCTCTTCTTCAAATAAGTTTTAAAATCACAGATGTATTTAGTCATTGACACAGCAAGCTGGGTGCTAAGGTGTGTCATTCAGTAGTGGAGAACTTGCCTAGAGTTTATAGGGCCTGGGGTTCAAGCTCAAATTCTAGAAAAAGAAAACCAGTTCAAGTGACAGTTATGACCTCCATTGAGTCTTGGAGACATTGAACTTTCTTAGGAGAGTTAACAGTTTCATTTCTAGACTATTTTCCAAACTTATTTCTCTATTTTTAGTGCCTCTCAGAGTTTATGTGGACAATAACTGGTACCACCCTTAAATGCATAATCTGACTTTACAAATACACATTTACTTTTTTTCCCGAGACTTTCCCTTTATTCTTCTATTAGAACATGCAAATACACATTTATTATGGCCAAGGCTATCATATACAAACTTGGAGGGTCTACAAGTGTTATCAGCTGAGAGTAATTCACAAAATCAAGAACTACAGTTCTGTATTCCCTTTTTACCATTGTATTTTCCACTGTTTGAAAAATAAAAGCTACTTAAACCTCTCTCACACTTGAATTTTGTAAGTTGTATCTATAAGGGGAAAGGCCATATCTGTAATATTCCCTGCAATGTTAAAAATAATTGACCACTCACAAGCCACTAAACAAATCCAATTTGTTATTAAGTTATTACCTAAAAACAGAAACTAAAGCTTGTTGTATTTGCCCATAAACCATCATTTCTGTGGTTCAGAAAAATCTGCTAAATTAAAGGTAACCATTAATGAACTTAGAGACTGTTCTTTGTGTGTTTATCAGAAGGTGGTGTCATTGTTTGGCTAGACTATTCCCAAATGGGCACAAAATGTGTTTCCATTCCATAGAGATATTAAGATGGGATCTGGCAAACAGGGAAGATAAAATGGAGGTAGAAAAAGATAGCTTCATATTTTACAATAAATATGCCATGTACTTCTGAGAATTTGCTTAAATCAATATTTTAAGTCTGATTGTTGCCCAATGCTATTAGGCAAATGCAGAGAGTTCACTGCAGGATAGAGCTAAAACACTCTGCTAATTTACATTTATTGATAAGGACTTGGCTGGAGCAGGAACATTCAGCTTTTGCTTCAATAAAGAATCTGGCTTTAGAGTCTGGGATTTAATGCTGCTGCAATGCTAGTGGGAAAACACAACCAGGAGCCCTTCCCTGCTCTGCTGCCATCTAGGCTACATGCCCTGATCCTTAGCTCTCATGAGACACCATCCACAAGGCAATGGCTCTGCTCACCAGGTCAGTGGTAAGTCCTTTGCTAAGAGTCTTGACTGCAGTTCCAATTCTGGAAACGGATGAGATTGTTGTACATGGTCCACTAAGCTCTCGGGGCTTGGGTGGTGTTTGAAACACACACCTGAGGAGACAGGAACCAGCCAAGGACTATGTGGCATTTGGAAGGCAACCTTAAGACTCAGACTCAACAGGTTGACACCAGTCAACATATTGCTATTTTTTTTCACATTTTCTCTTGCACACGAGTCAACATATTAGAAGAGATTTTTCTATTGGCCAAGATCAGAGCACAGGCTGCTCCCTGGCTGGGCTGAGGTAAGGAAAGGAAGGTTGTAGTACCTTTGGCTTCCTTAGGTATATGTCTAGATTTATATTGCCACCAAGACCTTATTTAATTGGGGGAAGATTTTTCAGGGGCTGCTGAAGTAGGGAAGAGATAGATGCCAGGCAGCCAAGGCAATACAAGTTTCTTATGTAAACTTAGGAAGTGCTGGTGATCCCTGATTGTGAACAAGCTGATAGCATTCTGGAGAGGCCCATTACAAGGGCCCTGGGCATAAATAGACTTAGAACATAACATTACACAGCCAGGCACTGGGCCCTGATTTACTTGAATTACTTTTTTTCTGATAGCCCAGCAAACGTAGACAATAAGCCCTGTTATTATTATTTCTGTCTTCAAGGCAATTGAAAAAAACCAAATCTAGAGGTTTACCAAGATTAAGCATGGTTTTTAACTTTGGCACTGTTAAATATTTAAGACCACAAACTCTTGGCTGTGGGCTGTCTTGTGTACTGTAGGCTCTTCCCTCACATCTCTTGCCTCTACCCTATGGGTGCTAACAGTACCCTGATTCATCACAGAAAAGAGCAAAATTATTTTCAGATGTTGCCCAATATCCTCAGGGCAGAATGGAACTGTCCCCAGTTGAGAGCTACTGAGATAAAAGAGTTTTCCCAAGTCACACAGTGAAGTTTGCTCTCAGACCTATCTACATCCAGAACCTACTCAGTTAACCATGTCTATGACATACCTTATCCAGCATTGTTTATCACTACATATTGACAAATTATAATTTATATGTTTTTATTATGTACAAAGTGATGTCATATTACACAACTGGGAGAAGCTGGTTGAATCAACTAATGGAGTTGTCTGTCCTCTCAAACACCTGCTTCATCTTCCTCCCTCTGAAATGTTGTTCTCTTTAGCCTCCTCCTTCCCATCTCCAAGCTCTTGCTAGTCACCATTCTGCCATGAGCCTTCTGGGCTCAAAGTCTTTCTGTGCCTGGCTTATTTCACTTAACATGTCCTCCAGGTCCATCCATGTAGCCACACATAACAGACCTTCTCTCATTTTTAAGGACAGAATAACATTCCATGGTATGTACATAATACACTCTTTTCTTTATTCATATATTGGTAGACATAAGAAACAGCTTAGCTCTTGTGAATAAGCCTTCTCTCTGACATACTGATTTCAGGTTCTTTGGCTACCTACCCACAGTGGGGTGATAGATCATACGTTAATTCCACTTTCAGGGTTTTCTTTCCCAAGAAATGTCTATACCATGTTACATAATGGCTGTACTAATTCGAATTCCCCCCAAAAATGTTCAAGAGCTCCCTTACTCTTGACCCACACTTGCTACATTTCATCTGGTTGACAATAGACAGATAGGAGGTGTTAAGTCAAGGTGGCCTTAATTTGCAATTTTCTGATAATTGATGAAAGTGTGTGTTTTTCATGTGTTTGTAGCCATTTGCATGCTGTCTTTAGAGGGACGAATCTTCTAGATTTTTGCTCCTTTTTTTAAAAAATAAGATTGTTTTCTTGCTCTTGAGTTCCTTCTATATTTTGGGTATTAATTATCAGACCCTTGGTTTGCAAACATTTTCCCCTGTCCATGGATTGTCATTACCCTCCTGTTTTCTTTATTGTGAAAAACCTTTTTCAAAAGCTAGATACAATCTAGCTGCTGTTAGGGGAACTTTTTAGTCAAATCCACAGTCAGGCATTGCCTAAAGCATTGCTGTGCCGCTTGCTTTTCCTGTTTTCTTCTAGTACTTTTACAGTCTCAGGTCTCACATTCCAGACTTCGGTTCTGAGTTGGTCCTCACATTACATGGGTCCTTCTTCTACATGTGGCTATCCTGTTTTCCCAGCATCCTTTAGTAAATAAACTTTTTCTTCCCACAGTGAGTTTTGGCACGGTGGTCACAAGTCAATTCACCATGAAAGTGTGGGTGTGCACAGTACAGATTATGTCACTGTGTCTGAAAACACTTGTGTGGGGGACGAATTATAAGTTTGGCTAACTTCATATTTCTTGGAGGAAACGGAGTTTCACCGAGTATTGGACTTGCCCAACATCACTTCATTCTCAGCCTTTTAAGAACACCCTCAAAAACTTTTGTTTGGTTTTGGTTTGGTTTGGTTTTGTTTGGTTTGGTTTGGGGTTTTATTTATTTTTTGTTTTGGTTGACTCCTGGTGTTTTTCCAGTTTTACTAACTAGTAGAATTAAATTTGGAAATAAATTTCTTGATCAGAATGTTAATAAGAAATATAAATTGCCCCTGAATGTTTAGGTCATACTATTTTAAAATAAGTTTTTAAAAAAAAGGAAAAGAGGGAGGGGAAACAGAGACAGAGATGGGAAAGAAGGAAACAAAGGCATCGGGATACTCTGAGTCTGTCTCACCAGCCTCACTAATGGAACCCCCTACACATAAGTCCATTTGCATCCCAAAAGAACTAAAGAGGAGCTGTCCTTTGGGTTTCGTCCCAGCATGGCTTCTAACATGCTGAAGTGTAGTTTTATTTCTGACTCATTGGGAAAATTGAGTCACAAATACCACTTACCACTTAGCCTTTCACTGAAGGTCTGGTGGCCAAGACCAGGTCAAATCCAAAGCAGCTTGGAGTGAGGGATCAGATGAGCTCATGGTGCACAGCAGAATGGCTGCAGATGCTCCAGAGAGAAAGACTTTGACAGCTGGGACCTTCGTGACTTACAAGACAAACAAAATTCCTGGCTAATCGGGAACCAAGGAGATGCCTAAATAGACGACAACATGCTTTAGCTAGTCACTAGACCTCCCAATCTTGTCTCATCTGTAAGTGGAGACCAGTAATGATGATCAAGAATCACTCATGCATCTGAGGTTGACAGTCCACCATCATCACTGGCCTGTCCAGCCACCAGAGACTGTGTCAAAACCTGGCAATTCAGCAGCTGTCCCAGCTTTGGTGAATATACAACTTTTGGGGGACAGGCATGTTAGAGTACAGCTGAGGGTGGTATGATCAGGTGAGCAGGTTAAACCAGGTTACCAGATCTTCTGTCTCGCATATAGTATAACCTGTTGTTATGAGGTAGACAGAGCTTGTAAAGTCAGCAGACGATAGTCAACCCTCAACTCTTTCAGTGGGTACAACCTTGGCCATAGCCCTTAATTTCTTTTTGCTTCAAGTTTCATCTGGAAAATGGGACTAATCATATCTCTTCCCCAGGGTTATTGTGGAGAGTAGGCAGCTGTGTAATTGGATGATCCTAGGGTGACTGTTGACATACACGAAGGGCTATAAAGCCGAGCTTCTCAACCTGTGTGGGTCATGGCTTCTTGGGGGTCACATGACCCTTTCACAGGGGTTACATGTTAGATGTCCTGCATATCAGATATTTACATTATAAATCATAACAGCTGCAAAATTATGAAGTAGCAGCAAAAATAATTTTATGGTTAGGGTCATCACAACATGAGGAATTATAATAAAAAGTTCTCAGTATTAGGAAGGTTTCTCAACTGTCCTTTGCTGCAGAATGAAAAAAAAAAAGACCAAGAAAAAAATAGCCCCTTAGCCTCTTTTCTCCACCATGGCTGCCTTCTCTGCTATCAGTAAGCATATATCAAATGTAGTGATGTGAATTTAATCTCCCTCCCAATTTTACTCAGCTCATAATCCTCTGTAATACCCTTTCTTTTAACTTTAAGGAATCTCTCCTTCCTTTCATGAACCACGCTTACTTCCGAGAAGGCTTTAATGAAAGCACTGGAGAGAGCAGTACTAAATGCTCTTCCAAGCAATTGCTGCCACGGCAGACTCCTGGCACAGCACTGTATTTACTTAGCTCCAGTTGCACAGAGTAATTCTAAGCGCACACCCCTTGCTCTCTGAGAGCACGTGCTTACTGATATTCATTCATGCATATGAAATCATACATCTTTAGAGAGATAAAAGCTTAACTGGAAAAGATTCCCCTTCTTTATTTTCTTAATAGAAAAGGGAGCCCATGTAAAAGACCCTCCCCCCACTTAAGAACACCAGATTAATAAAATTCTAAACCAATAATTTCATGTAGCAAAAATATTCCCTAAATTATACACATATCCAAATGCCTAATTTATTATGCCTCCCTTTACGCCAACCAATTATAAAGGTAGGCTCATGTTTATTTTCTACCCATAGGAACATTTCCGAAGAAGGGATTGGAAGTTGGGGCTCAAAAAGATAGGAAATTTGGGTCCACAAGATGGCTCAGATGGTAAAGACTTGTGATGCAGCCTAATCGCTTGAGTCCATCCCCTGGAAGCCACAGGAAGGTGGAAGGGGAAGAGTTCTTTGACCTCAGCATGTGTGCAGTAGCACATGTCCTCACATGCTGTCATACACACAACTCAAAAAATCATTAAAGAAAGGATAGGATGCTCGAGCCTCTCCACTTGAATTACAAGAAGCTTCTGGGTGCTCAGAGTTCCTTCTAGAGGATACTGTTTTTCCCAGAAGGCAGCAAGGAAGCTTGTCTAACCCATGGCCCACAGACCATGTGAGGCCAAGACAGCATTGAGACCCAACACAAAACTGTAAACTTCTTTTAAACATGATTAGAGACGGTAAGGGGGAGAATTTTTTTTTCTTTTTGTAACTCAGTTGGACAGTTCTGGAGTGTGAGCTTTGTAAGTGATGATGATATATCAAAGGTCCGGGAATGCCTGACTCTATAACTATGTTGAAGAAAGCTGAGCTATGAAATGGGTCCACCAACGAGGTGAGACGTAGAGAGGAAGTGACCAGCAGGAAAGCTTTGCCGATACACAGCTCTGCAGAGGGAGGATAGCCTGCAACTTAGGTTTTGCTCCTGACTGGTATCAAATGCCTTTTTATGGCTTTTGTGAGAGATTGAGCAGAAACTCTCATGCGTTACAAAAACCTACATCCTCTCTCTGGACAAGTGGCAGGGTGGCTAGAAGTAATATGAAGTCCTGGTACTGTGTTACCTTTCTAGTAGTGATAACTTCCATGCCAAGCCTTTGTATTAGTTACTCCTCTGATCACAGTTACCAACTGTGTGATGGAAAGCTACTTCAGGGGAAAGGTTTTATTCAGGCTTTAGGTCTCTGAGAATACTGTCCATGATGGTGAGAAAGGCATGATAGAGTTCACATCATCAGACTGCAATTCAGAGAAGGGGGAAGGCCAAAATGCATTTGGCTCTCTCCCTTTTCCCTTTGAAGTGGATGTTTCTGGTTTCTTTGTAGACTCAGTTGTATTATGTGATGGCTTTCTGGAAACTTGTCTTATGAGAGGATTATTTTGCCAAAACAGACATGTGGGATGATGTTTTGCTAAGAAGAGACATGTGGTGCTTTTCTGGAGGCAACCTAGAAAAAGGGCATGTGATGTTTTGCTAGAGAGAATGCTTGAGAGAGTGCATGATGTTTGGAAAGGATATAAATATAACCCAACGGATGCTGGATGGTATTGGTATGCCTTGCCTTTCTTTGTTGCTCATCTTTTTGTTGTGACTTCATAGAGAGAAACGCACCAAAAAATTTCTGGTGGTGTTCTGGCAGCTTTGGGTGCTGGCAGCTTCTTGCCACTTCCGATTGGCAGAGCCTTGTGGTTTCTTCTGGATCAACCTGCTGTGGCTGATTCTCGAATGGTTTGTGAGTGGATCAAGCTGCCACTGCTGATTTGTGTGCATTGAACTGCTGGTATCCTGATAAAACAGATCGATTTTGCTCCAAAGAAGTATTTTTAAACAGCTACACATCCTCCTTTGCTCTATTTCTTTTTTCTTTCAAGACAGGGTTTCTCTGTATAGCCCTAGCTGTCCTGGAACTCACTTTGTAAGCCAGGCTGGCCTCGAACTCAGAAATCCGCCTGCTCTTCCTCCCAAGTGCTGGGATTAAAGGTGTGTGCCACGACTGCCCAGCCTCCTTTGTTCTATTAACCTTTCCTTTCCACTACCTCTGTTGGGTGGTAGGCTAGAAGGGAGATTGCAGCATAAGAGCTCTTATTAAAAACAGGTTTTGAAAAAAATCTAAGCCTACACCCCTTTCTATACAGTCTGAGATCCAAGTCCAAGGATGGCTTTACCCGCATTCCAGGTGGGTCTTCACTCAACACTTTCAGTCTCCCTTGATCTCTAAAAGATACACTCAAAGACTTGTCAAATAAGGGATCCCAACCCCAGTCAAGTTGCCAGTTGAGAATGGCTAACAGAGTACTCTTCAGTAGATGCAGTCATACTCATCCTGGCTAACAAGTATTTATGGGACCACTTTGCAAAACAGTGTGCTTGTGCCTTTCAATGGCTCTTCTCTACCCCTATTTCCAAGTGAAGTGCCCATTGCTCACCCAGGAATCAAAGTGCCTTTGATGTGATGGTACCTGGGATGCAGGACAGTCATACCATAGAAGAAACACAGGAGAGGTAGTCTGGCTCCCTGGCCCATGGGAATCAGCAGTCTTGTCCCTTTACAGGATATGTAAGTAAACTTTCACCTTGTCCAAGCTGTTTCCTTTGAGTTTCTTGACAGCTGGCTGCAATCCTAGCACAACAGATGAATGTAGGTAAGATATCAAGGGATTAATTCCCCAAAGCCTATTGATTTCCCAGGGGTTTCTATTGGCTTTTGTTCAGCTCTTGTTTATACATTTTGCTTTGAATGAAGAGCTAATGTGTACATTACTTCTAGAGTGGCCAACCGTTGCTGAAAACGAAGTTGTAAAGTAAGCCCTATTTTTAAATTGAGAGGGTCCTGTACACACACACACAGGATATATAATCACTTTGCTTTGAGGTAGCAGCTGGATAGGTAAAAAGCAGTTATCCCAGCATGCACATATGGGCAAAATCCAAGAGCCAATCCCTCTTTCATTTGTCAACGGAGTAGAAAATGACTCGTTGTCTCCAGCACGGGCTTAAGTGTCTCCTGATTTATTTACTTACCTGCATTCAATTAGAAAAGTGCTCTTGTTTGCTATTTATTTATAGATGTCATTTGGGCTGTGCCCGCTCTTTACTATATGTTGTTCACTTCCCCTGAGCAGAGAGGAGTGTTTACAAAGCTCTTCCCCGTAATTAGTGTCACTCAGAGGAACAAGGAGCCTCTGTTTCACACCCACTGCAGCTGTCATCCTTCCTCCAGAAGGAATTGCACTGATGGACCACTTTTAGCCATCCATTTCTTCAGAAAGTAGTATAAAAAGTGTCACTGCCATGGCCAGGTTCTCGGGGGAGCCATACCAGGGGTTCCATTATGTGACGGCCCCCACAGATCAAGAGAACCCCCTGTATCATGTCTCCATTAATTATGTCTTTCTTTTCAATAGTACTATGACATAGAAATGAGGCAAATTTGGATTCCCTTGATCCTGTCAGGAGGTGGGAGGTCTCATAGGACACATTAATGGACACATTAATCAGTGGCTGTTGGTCTGGGTATTCCGAACATGTAAATGCCAGTGAGCATGTTCAAGTTGTGGGAAATGAAAGATTGGGTGTATATTTTTATGAGTGTATATTTTATCAAAATTCTAAAAAAGAATTGGGTCTATGTTGGATGAACAAGATTTTTGTAGTGTTGTGGATCCCATGTCCACTCTATCACAGGGTACAGCTGCTTGCAGAGGTGGGACTCAGGCAGTTTGCGATCACCCCACACCACTTCAGGGGCAGGGGTGGGCTGTAGAGAAGCTCCTGGACACTGCTCGGGGATGGGGAAGCACAGTCTGAGACATGGCCAGGGCCTTGGGGTTCTCAGGCTCTTGGACACCCAGGCACTGCTGGGAGTCATAGGAGAGCAGAGAACTGAGTGGGAGCCTGCAGGCTGGGTCTAGCCCAGAGCCAGGGGCAAAGGGGGAGCTCCAGCTGGTTCTATAGTGATTGTCCTTGCCTTGATGGGCATCTGGCTTGGTGGCTGTTGTGGCTAGGTGTGTAGAGAGATTACACAGTGGCTCTGTAGGTGAAGGTCTTCATGGCTTCCCATGGCAGATCTCAATGCAAAGAGACAGTTTGTGGTTCTAAACCATTTATTGCCATGGCAGAAAGTAGATGTGTAAAACCATACCCCATTTCTCAGGGTCTGAGATTAAATACCCTTTTGCAGGGAGGAGTGTCTGGGAAGGGAAGCTTAATGTGCTCCAGGCCCCTAGGTACCTCATTAGCATGGAGATCTCTGTCTTGAGCTTATATAACTACAGGTCAAGTTTCTTTTCCTATTGTCTTGGTCTGAGATGTTAGGAATGCCTCATCTACATGTGGAAGGGTTTGGGGGCAGTTGCCTTTATGTGACTGATGGTCACAAATCTATGAGGGGCTGCAGCTATGTGACAGGGGCCTGGTGACCAGGAGCAGGTGAAGCTCCTATGTCCCTTCAGGGTCTCTGGGACTTCAATGTTTCACTGATGTTTTTCCCTTGTTTTTCACTATTCTATCACCGTGGGTTGCATGAAGAGAAGTATGGTAGAGGTAAAGCTTTGCTTCAAACATGAGTGTTACTAAAACTTCAAGACACTTTACAAAAAATAACTGTCCCATTCCTTTCTATTGCATTGGGTGTTTCAGATGCAGTCTCGAGCCAAGTAGACTTTGCCCCTTACTATGCTAAGTGTCAGGAGCAAGTGAATGAGCTAAGGGTGAAGGAACTGGATGGACTCTTTCTACAGTATCAGACAGGATACTCAATAGTGTCATCCCAAGGGGACAGAATCATGGGACCTCTGTCCTGCTCATCAATGTGATATGTATACTATAGACATTTCTTTCTCTTGCTGAGATTCATAGCAGTGTGTACCCAATCAAGATAGAAGAGCAGATGGAAGCTTCTACAAGGAATTCCTGTTGACCTAAGCATGCCTCTTATGTAACAGAAGGCATCACTAATTTTATTGTTGGTTTTTCTCATTGATACATACTAGAGGCCCCTGGGAAGAGAAAGCTTCAGTTGAAGAATTTTCTTCCTCAGGCCTATATGTAGGCATATAGGCATATCTGTGGAACATTTTCTTGCTTGTTGAATAATGTGGGAGGGCCCAGACCAGGTGGGTGGTGGCATATCCCAGTAAGCAGTCCTCAGTTTCATAGAAAGCAATATAAGCAAGCCATGAAAGCAAATCAGAGGTGAGCATTCCTCCACAGTTCCTGCCTTGAATTCCCTCAATGGCGGATTGTGACTTAAGAGTGTAAGATGACATAAAACAGAAAAGCAAACACTTGTTTAATAAGTGTCTCAGTCTTAGCAATGTCCTGATGGTCTGATGGTCTGTGGGACGCATGCTGCTATCTAAGACCCAGGGTCCTTCCACCGTTTGCTCCAACAAGCATGCATCCTTAAGCACTTCTCTTCAGCTTCAAAAATGGTTCCAGCTGTCAAGTTCCAGCTGTCAGTATACTAATGCATCTCTCCTGTGTACAGGCTAAGCTCCTCCCCCAAACTCCACAGCCAACCTGTCACGTGGTCATCCCAAACAAATGGCTGGGAAAGAAGCATTTCAGCTTATTAATGTCTTAAGTGGGACATGGACAAAGGAAAAATTAATTGGAAATAGCCAATGAGCTAAGTAACAAAATTACTACAGGGCATCCCCTGTAAGGCAGTGAGGATGAAGGCGTTAACTAGAGAGAAGCCTTCCTCCCCCATTTTCACACCACAGGAACCCATTCTCTGGTCCTATAGTCAGTGATCTCTACGATTTTATTCTATGACCAAATCTGTCATCTACTGAAAAATCCCGAATGGCCACACAATAGTCTCAAGTTATGGTCCCAACCTTTTGCATTTATCACCTCTAGAACTTTCTTATCTATGCTCCCCTTTGTGACTGACATTTGGCTACATTCAGTTTTTCAAATGTACTCCATTTCCCTGTGTTTGCACAGTAGCCCCTCATTGGAACACTAGCTCACGCGTGTCCAGCACACTCATTCATCAGGCTAATTATCATTGATTTTGGGTTCTCAGTGGAGATAATGGAACTCGGTCTCTCTGGGAAGCTATAGTAGCTGCTTTTCCTGTTCTTGTGATAAATACCCAGACAAAACCAACCTCAGGAAAGAAGGGTTTATTTGGTTCATGGCTTGATGATTCAGCCTTGTAGAAGAGAGGGTGTGCCATCAGGAGCGAAAAGCAGCTGGTCGGTCATATTGTGTCTGCAGTCAAAGCACAGAACAGTGAATGTTAGTGCGCCTTCCTCTTTCTCCCTTACAGGATCAAAGTGGAAATCTCTGGTTTCTTTGGAAACGTAGTTGTATTGTGTGGTGTTTTTCTGCAAGCTGTCTTGTGAGAGGATGTTTTGCTGAAGCAGACACATGGGAGGGCATGTGATGTTTTTGCTGGAGTAGATGCTTGAGCGAGGGTGTGGTGTTTGTGAAGAATATAAATATAACTCAGACAATGAGAGGAAGCTTTTGCATTGCTATGCCTTGAAATGCTTTCCTGGTCTTCACTGGTCTTCATTGGTCTTCAGTGGTCTTCACTGGTCTTCAGTGGCCTTCACTAGTCTTTGCTGCTCTTCACATCATAGAGAGAAACACGACAAAGAACTTCTTGTGGTATTCCAGCTGTTTCTCGCTGCTTCTGCAGATTCATACCTAGTTAGCGGACCATTACGGTTAAGCAGATCTAGCTGCTGCTACTGATTCATGTTTGCCATTGGACTGAACTACTCTTATCCTGACAACAAAATTGCAATCACCCCCAAAGAACTACATCTAAACAGGTCCATAGCCCCCTTGCCCTATTAAACATCTATACCCTGCTTTTGGTCAGTGGGCTAGAAGGGAGGTTGAAGCATTTCAAAACCTTGAATAAAATAAGTTTTCAAAACTCTAAGCCTACGCAGGATCCTAGCTCAGGGAAAGGTGCCGGTCATAGTGGGTGGCTCTTCCCACATCATTTAACCTAATTTAGAACATTGTCTGCAGTCATCCCAGAGGATCCCTAGGTAATTCTAGATCTGTCAAGTTTGTAATCAATATTCACCATCACAGAAGCCTGCTCCAAGGTGAAATCCAGTGTCCCTGTACTCACCCTTCCAGGATGAAATCTGCTACAGTATTTACTTTCGAAAGAAATTGGACCATTTTTATGAAAATAAAAATGAAGAAAAATTGAGGAGAACTTTGGGCCTATTTCTGTGGTTTTCTCTGACTCCAAGGCTTTGCTTGGGGGTAGGCAAGTTGTTTGCCACAACGAGCCATTTAGTAAGTGGTTGAATTCCTTCATTTAAGGCCTAGCTTCACTGCTCCCTAGCTGAGAGACCTTAGACCATGATTACTCTTCTAATTCCCCGTTTCCTTAGCTACATGATGAGATCTTTTTGTTAGCTGTCCATACTGGATGACATTAGTTTCCTACTCAACATCACAACTATTCCTAGTTCCTACCTACAGTGGAATGCCACTGAAAAAGTCATCCTACCATAATGTAAGGACATTGTTAAGAAAATCTTGATCTCCTCTACTTTCTCGGGGTGGGGGGGGGAAGTTGTCATGAAGAATGTCACTACTGAGACTGTATAAGCTATCATGCCACCATGAAGAAAACCAACTCAAAGATAAACTCGTACAGCATATCTGAACAAAAGAACACAAATCATCCAGGTCTTAAACCGTGTCAGATGATAAATATATAATCTTGTTCCTGTTCAAGTTATAAATTCTTATTTTTTTTTAAGTTATAGATTCTTATACTACCAGAGACAAGGCATATCAATCATCCTTAACTGATGGTTTCTAGTTGTAGATATAAACACTATCTTAGGTAATACAATCCTGTGGAGAACTAAGAATTTGAAGTGACCCTGGCTCACGGGAAGCCCCAGGTACATGGTCATCATTATTAACCAGGGGACTCTTCCAGGTCAGTGATGAGGTTGTCCTGTATGTGACTCAGGCTAATGCACATAACTGTGGAGAATAAATTCCTAAAGGAAAGAGACCTTATCTGAGGGATAATTCCTTAATTTCTACCATCATCCAGCCCAACACCAAAGACTCCATGATGAATAATCAGAATAGTACTGTTACTATCACATTGCAAACACAGCCGATCTGTACCTATCAGATGGTACCAGAATACCTCTTAAACTACACTTGTTTATTAAAAGAATAATTTTAGGCAAACTAAAATCAGACACTTTAAAGTGCCAACCAGAACCAGTTGCACATGGTTGCCATGAGTGGCCCAATCATCTAAACTGTTTGATTTATTTGGAGGATGTTAATTTACATTTGTTCTTTTCATTCATCACTATCCATTTATTACCAAACATTATGACTGTGAACTATACATTCCACCTTACATATGGGCCACATAGCTTTCTTGGATACCTAATTAACAAGGATTTCTCCCCCTAGACTGTAATTATAACAAAATATGGTACATTTAGCTTGATTTTCTAGTTAATGCTTGAAGGTGCATAGAAAATGCAGCTCCGTGGCTCAGAGAAGGGGAAAGCTGCCATGTATATGCTCATTCTCAAGAGAAGGTCTGGGAAACAGATGTTCTGAGAAGCAAAGGCGAGGGGAGACTCATGCAAAAGTCTCTATGAAATGATATCGATGATTAAAGGCCAGGATGTTCATTAATAGATGGAAGGAATAGGAGCGGGAACTCGAACAGTTATCAAAGAACATAAAAGACACTGCTCTTGGCTTGGCAATCTGCTGTCCTCTGGCTCGTTGGCCATCCTTCTTTCTCCTTTGTGTACCCCAGCAGGTGACAGGCAACCTCTGAGAAAGGCTAAATAAGAAAGAACTTTCTCCTGTGGGTAGAAAACAACATGGAAAACATTGAAAACTGCAGTGTGGCTGACTGTGGATGTACGGGATGGTTTGTGTTCGATTGTTTCATGAAGTTATGCAGAAAAGACTGGGAGAGACTCCCCAAATCAAGTGCTACCCAGCAAACCTCCAAAATGCCTTCTTCCCTCATTCCCTCATGCAGTCAGTTCTTGTCCCCTGCCATTGGTCAAAACCAGCCATGATCACTGCTCTTCATTTGTGTGGACAGAAACTACACTTTAAGTTTTTCGAGTTCGTTCATTTAAACATAGATGTGTACAATCCACCTTGGAATATATTTCCCTTCTATTATCACATTAATGTGGCTTATGAGAGTTGAAGTGCAGCTCAGTGGTAGAGCACTTGCCTACCATGAACAATGGCCTTGGGTTTAACCCCTAATACTGCAAAACAGAGCATAAGGGTTGGAGCTAACACAGAGACTGCCAGACATAGCAGCACACAACTATAACCACAGCATTTCAGAGGCTGAGGCGGGAGGATCAAGAGTCCAGCTAGGACCATTAGGTCACATGAAATAAGGCAGTCTTAGATATGTGCTATCCAAATTTTAATGTATATAAAATGTTATGTTATATGTTATGAAAGTAGAAAGGGGACTGGGTGGAGGAGGCTTAAGGGAAGGAGGGACTATGGAGGATAATAGAATATATATGACATGAGAGCAGGTAGGTCTGATAGACAGGAAGAAGGGACAGAGAGGCATCAGGAGTAATAAAATAAGTGTAATGCACATTTATGAAAATGTCACAGCGAAACCTATCCCTATTTATTGCTTTGTATGCTACCTGAAAACATAAACTAAAAATTGAATTAAAAGAAAGAGAGAGAGAAAAAAAAGTATTATCTTACCTAACTGGGGAATCCCAATTAAGCCTTGCTTCAGGTAGTGTATGTGTGTGTGTGTGTGTGTGTGTGTGCGCGTGCGCACACGCGCGCACGCCCCAACAGAGGCAGCAGGAATCAGGCCTCCCTCCATTTCTTGGCCTTCCTTTTGCAGTCAGCTCTTGACATTACAAGACAAATATCTGGTTTCCATTCTTATACTCTCACACTGGACTCTCACAGCTTCCATGGCCAGAGAGAGGAATTTATGACCAGACACTAGCAAAAGACTTCCAGGCTTGTATGTTACTGAATTCATCCAAAGTGCTGAATTACAGGGCTGTGGTACAACAGGCAATGAGTGCTCTCTCTCTCGCTCTCTCTCTCTCTCTCTATATATATATATATATATATATATATATATATATATATATATATATCCCTATCTCTGTCTCTGTTTCTTTTCCTAAGTTTAAAGGAGGTGAAAATTATACCTCCAACACCATGTGATAAAAACGGAGTAAAGACTTCCTAAAGGAAAGATGAATGAGGGAAAAGAGAAAGGCAAGCTAAGCAGGAGACAGCAGTGCTTCCTTCACTTAGGCTGTTTGTTCCCAACGGGTGACCTCTCACATCTCAGACGCTCAATGGCATGGGGCACTTTGGAGGGTAGGAGATAAGTGAATAGCGAGTCCTTTGTAACTAGCCACATACACATGTGGATGTGTGCTCACAGCCAGGGAGCTCAGTCCAGTCCTCGTGGTCGGCTTTCCCCCTTTGGGTTCTGAAAGAGGAAAACTAGCACTCAGACTGCACAGGACAAGGGATGGATAAAAGCCTCCGTCTGTGGAGAAGAAAGGTGCTTCCTAGTCTTTGGGCTGACCTGTGGCACCCAGTCTGTGACTTCGATGGTTTTAATTAGAACCAACAGCCAATAAGCCAAATTACTTACCTGTAAATAAAATAAGAACTGATGTTTTCACAGTGGGCATCATGACAGTCACTATCCTCCAGAGCTGCCATACTGGAACAAAATTCACACTGATCTCTTGAGCGTCTAATACATGTTTAGTAGAAAAAAAAAAAACATGCAAACTGCATTAATCTAATCAAACGGATGCAGAGGAAACACATGCAGGGATAAAAGAGAAAAGGAAAAGTGACCGTGGTCCCATACCCTAGTCATACACCACCTCCCTGTGTCCCTCCATCAATAGAACTCAGGCTAATCGGATCATCCACAGTGGAGTGACTTAAAATAATTGTCAGTTGCCTGCTCTGTGGGCCTATTTTCTCACTTGGTTCACAGCAAATAAGGATTCTGAGAAGACAAAAAATATATAATTTTTTTTCTATTAGCTCTGACTCCAAATATAAACATCAACTTTTTTGTTCTCTTTTTCCTCTTTTTTGACATCAGTTTGAAGGGGTAGAGGTACGTGGGGCAGGAGGCTAGTAAAACCCATTGTATTTCAATTGCAGCTTATAATGCATTGCTAATTTGACTTGCAAATGAGGAAAGCTAAGAATGATCGGGTGCTCCATCTGCCCCAGTGTCTTCAGAGGACGCGTAAATTAAGAAGCAGAAACTGGAAAAAGAAAATTGGCAAAGGTACATTTTTCTACTTCAACTTTCTAAGATTATACACTGTCCAAAGACCCCACAGAGAACTCTCAAAACAACAAAATTGCAGAAATATCAAACCATTCCTGTCTGTTCAGCCACGGCTGCTGGGTAGTAGATGGTATTCACCTGGGGTAGTGAAGTGTCAGTAACTCTGGAATCACAGAGTTCGCGATGAACCAAGGCCCAACGTGGAGCCATTGGTGAGGCTGCAGCTGGCAACGTTTGTCTGTGGAATTCAGCTTCCCCTATCACGTGTCTTTCCCCAGCATTACTATCTTTTAAGAAATAAGAACAAGAGCTGAGCCAAAGTCAGGTTGGGTCTGCCATAAATAACTTCGTGTTCAAGGCGATTTATGTAGCAGCCTAGGGAGCTAGCCAAGAGGCTGGCACACACGCCACCGCGCATGGCCCAGTGGGGAGCGTTCTGCATGAAGAATGTGGCTGTTGGCACAAGTTTGCTTTCTACCTGGACCAGCCTGAATCACTGTCTCCTTGCCAGGAAACCTAGCGGACCATTGGGAGTCCTTTAAGAGAAAAGCCATATATTTCATGTGACTTGTGAATGGAAAGATGGATGCTGTCAGCAAGCTGTTTCGCTGCCAGATTGGGCATAAGAGGAGCATAATGGGAATTTAGATTATACAGAAAGACCTTTTTTCATGGACCTCATTTAGTAATAGCTAACAATAACGATAGCTTCCAGTATTGTATGCCTATAATGGGCCAAGAAGGATGCTGGCTTGCATTTACAGACTACAGATACAGCGGTCTCTCAGCATCCAAGGGGATTAGTTCCAGAGCCCCCTACGATACATAAACCCTAAAGTGAACATGTCCCTCATATAAAATGACATAATATTTGCATATAACACATGACATCTTCCTGTGTGCTTTGAGTTTTCTCTGATTACTGATGATACCCAGTACAAGGCAAAAACTCTTAAAAACTGCACTAATTTTTTTAAGGAATGACAAAAAAAAAGTTTATCCATGTTCAGTCCAGATGCCTTTTTCTTTCTTTTGTTTTTTTGTTTTTTGTTTTGTTTTGTTTTGTTTTGTTTTGTTTTTGGTTGTTTGTTTTTTGAGACAGGGTTTCTCTGTGTAGCCTTGGGTGTCCTGGAACTCACTTTGTAGACCAGGCTGGCCTCGAACTCAGAAATCCGCCTGCCTCTGCCTCCCAAGTGCTAGGATTAAAGGCGTGCACCACCATGCCGCCATTTTAAAAAGATATTTATTATTCATTGTTGATTTTGCAGATTCAAAACTAGCAGAAAAGAAAAGAAGATTTTAATTTCACTAATTTTCACTACCACCATGCAAGAGGGTGTGCATGTGTGTGTGTGTGTGAGTGTGTGTGTGTGTGTGTGTGAGTGTGTGTGTGTGAGTGTGTGTGTGTGTGTGTGTGAGTGTGTGTGTGTGTGTGTGTGAGTGTGTGTGTGTGTGTGAGTGTGTGTGTGTGTGTGTGTGTGTGAGTGTGTGTGTGTGTGTGTGTGAGTGTGTGTGTGTGAGTGTGTGTGTGTGTGTGTGTGAGTGTGTGTGTGTGTGTGAGTGTGAGTGTGAGTGTGTGTGTGTGTGTGAGTGTGTGTGTGTGCATACCACACACACACAGGAAGAGAGGGGGTATTCTTTTTTATAAACAAGAAAGCTGGCATTCAGAGAAAGCACAAGACTTGTTGGAGCCTAGTACTGCACTGGCACAAGAGAAGTGTTTCTCAACCTTCCTAACGCTGTCACCCTTTAGTACAGTTCCTCGTGCTGTGTAAAATTAGTTTTGTTTTACTTCATAACTGTAATTTTGCTACTACTATGAATCATAATGTAAATATCCGAATTGTAGGATATCTGATACCCTATCCCAGAAGGGACCCACAGGGTGAGAATCACTGAACTAGAGGCTTCATTCTCTTCTGAGTCCATATCCTCTGCTTAAGTCACATTATCTCGAGCCATGCTTTGTTCCTGCTCTGTGGCATGAGAGGCTGAACGGATAGCTGGCCATCCAACCCATACCCAAACGTGGGGCCTGACCAATGCTCACGAGTTTCAACTTGTGAGACTCCAAACTAGGGCAGCATTTCAGTCTGCACTGGACTCTGTTTTCCCATAGGCTCCTTGGCCAGAGCCCTCTGGTCAGAGCCCCGTGTGCGGCATGAGCTTTCAAGCCAGGTGGGCAATCCAGAACAGACCATTCCCTCACGGATCCCAGCCCTTCCTCACTCAGGATGGAGGGCCCTGCTAACAAATGGTTTGAATTACAGGGAATCTGAATGTGTTCCCTTGTCTTGGACAGAGTTGTTGCAATTATGAAATAACCCCATTTTTAAAAGTGTGTTGTCCATATGCCGTTACAGCTGAATCTTTTCATGAGCAACAGACGCCTGGCCATTTCATGCAGAGTCACACCCCACATGCTAAGCGGACGGACATAATCAGGGGAAGGATTCTGAAGTGCGGGGGAAGCTATTGCACGGAATGTCAAGCCTGAAACTCGGCCTGGCCCTGGGGTGTGTGGGGGGCATATTGGCTTTATTCAGAAAAGAAACAACAGCTGTGCAGTGATTGGATAAGAATTAGAAAAATCTCACAATTGCCAAGGTGAACCAAACATTATGATGTAGTGCTGACACTGAGACAAGCTTTGCTAGGCGTTCCCACTACTGACTCGCTCCATTTTTTTTTTCTTAAGGGAAAACTTTCCTGGTGTAAGAACTTTCTATCCTTGGATTCAATGTAAACACCTCCCTCCATCTTGCTTTCTGACTGGAATTGAATCAACGGCCCCCAAACTGTGCAGAAGTGGGCGAATCACTTTGCAAACCAGTTAGCAAAGACATCTGCTCTGGTATGAGGTGAATGGAACGAAAGGCAAATATCCCAATAGAGGAACAGTAATTGACGGACCAAAACTGTACCCTAGGAGAGCTTGAGAACTTTTTTTTTTCAAATTAAAACTGGATGTTTGCATATTCTGAGCCAATTTGGCTGTTTGGCTATTAATATGGTGTTATGAGGCTCCAAGGCCGTGATGGACAACCTTTGCTGGAACGAACTGAGAGAAATAAACCACAGATATTCAAAGAGGCCCCTTAACTTTCCTCTGTCTATCTCCCTTGGCTCTCACTGCTTTATTCACTGAGCCTCTTGCCTATAACGGCCCAGCCATCTTCTCCCACTATAGAATCCCGGGATAACTGGTTTCTAAAATGGGAAATATGTGAATGTCTTTTGCCAGTCCCTGCCATTTTATCTGTCCTTCAAGGCTTATCCTGGGGACATAACATGATCATTTTCCCCCTTTCCTATGGACCAAAGTTCTAATCTCTGCGCTCTACCACTTATGGCCCTTGGGCACTGACACCCCTAGGCTGTAGCTTACAGTAAGTTGTGCACTTTAGTGGGACACATTCTCTAGATCCCATTTTCTCCAGCTGCTAAAAAAAAAAAAAAAAAAGGCCCTCAGCTGCTCACCATCTTCAAGAATTGTTTCTGTTAGAAAAAGGTACATGGCACAAAGTCATACACACATGTGTCAGCAGCTGGCATCCCAGCTTGATTCATACAGGCCAAAGGCCTGAAGTGTTCGCCACCCCATTTACGCCCAAACTCAGCAAGGTCTGAGGGATTCTCTCATGTTTTCTCATGGGATCAGATAAGGCCTTTATGGGAATAGTACTATGTTTCTGTCCCCCCACCCACCCCCCCACGTTGTCATGATGAAGCCCTAATTCCTGTTGAGAAGTAGATATTGTTTATAAATCACCCAGTTCAAGGCATTTTGTTACAGCAGCCCAAGCAGATTAAGAAAGCTAAGCACCGTCTCTCCGCTCATCCTGTGTCCTGACACTTCTTCCTTAAAGTGTCCTTCTCAAGAGTTTTTTTTCCCCTGCGTAAAGCTTCCATCTCAGAATCTGCTTCCTGGAACCTGGCCCGTGCCACTCACCCAGCCCTCTAGTGCCCCCATCTGGTTATGCCAGTTCTGCTCTGGATCCGACTGGAGCTTAAACAGACAGATGCTGAGTTCTGCTAGGATGATCTCCCAACCTCTCCCCAGCCTTCTTTGAAGACGAGCCCCAGACATGATGCCTGCTCAGTACTGAGCCATGTTACCTATTCACAAGGTTCTGGCTGCTGGCGGAGGACCTGGGGAAACCCTGCTCTACCCTTTCTTCACCAAGCATCAGCAGTTGTGTGCTCCTGATGTGCTCCTATGGACTGACTGTGTGCTGCTGTCGTCTTTTGTTCCTCAATAGAGTACCCCATTCTTTCATTGGGTTGAAACTCTTCAATGAGCAGGACCAATTCCTCTGCCTCTCCTCACCTGCCTGGCCCTCCTTGGCCCTAACAGTAAGCTATGCCCAAGCTTGTGTCTGAATAACTCTGCCCCCAACTACATTTACTGAAAAAGAGTCACTGGTTTCTAGTGGCCTTGTCCATACATACATTTGTAACGTGTCTTGTCATCAATTCCAACTCAAAGGCCACTTCCTGCACACAACTTTTCCACCCTGACTCTTCATTCTCAGAAAAAAAGGGGAAGTAGACACAGTCTGGTGAGTGTGACTTCAGTCTCTCATAGCTCCCAGAGCGGAACATGGAACAGACAATCAATGGCAAGAGATCCTTGCTACAGTGATATGCAGATCCCCCTGGCATAAGACTTGGGGGCAATTCAGTGTGAACTAACAAATAGCTGTAGAGAACCATTCATACGCACACCAAGCACTGTGCTATGACAGAAAGTGTAAGAAAAAAGAACCCTTTCCAGAATGGCCTACAAAAATCCCATGTTTTATTTGGGAGATGAAGGAAAGCTATCCCCAGGGAATACAGTATCTGCCAGGAAGCAGAACTCCTGAGTAACCCAGTGCAGCTCTCTCCTTGATTAGTCAACGGAGCATCCGACAGAGCAGAAAGCAAAATGCTTCCATACTGGCCATGGATGACTGCAATGGTACAGTAAATTAAAATAATAGGAGGAAATATAAGTTTCCTAAAAATAAAAGAGGTACATGTGAAATATCAAATTTCCAAAATTTAAGGGAAAATCAAAAGCATGGGGAAAATATTTATGAGGAAGTCCAATGTCAAAGCAGAACAAGATCATGCCCACCTCTGAGGACAGTCACGTGTATAAAAATGTCAGGTGGATTCTTTAAAGAATACATGTAATTAGTGGCAGGTTAGAATGCAAGTTAAGATCAGAGTTTTAATTAATGGCAGAATCAAAATGAAAACTAGTAGTCTGCTATTAAAAAAAAAAGACTAATAACTAGCCTGCAAGGCTAACAAGATAACCACGTTAAAATAAGTGCAGCGTTCAAGTCAAAATTCGTAACAAGCTCACTATATTGGCAAGGCCAGATTTATGGTTCCGTGTGTCAAAATGGCTATTCCATTTGAAGAGGGACATTAGCATCCATCAATAGGAGATTGGTTAAATAAATTACAGTAATCCACACAATGGAAACCAGGCAGCTATTAAAATGATGATGGGTAGCTACTTTTATTGACATGGAGAGATGTCTATGACAAGTTAGCTAATGAGGAAAGCAAGTAGGGGTCCTGAGTGGTCTGCATAATCCTATCCAGTTAACACAAAGTCATGGATCTATGTTTTAATATTTCTAAAATGCTTATTTCAGGGCCAGCAATGGCTCAGTCAGTAAGCCTGATGACCTGAATTCCATTCCTGAATCCACATGGCAAAAGCGCGCGCACGCGCACACACACACACACACACACACACACAGTAAGTTCTAAAAAAAAAAAAAAACAGAAAGGAAAAACCATAATCATTATTGCTAAGCTGAGACTGTAGGACATGGGAATGGGTTGGGTGGCTCAGGAGGATTTGGTAGGAGGTCCGCAGAGACAGGAGGATGGGATGGATGTCTACATAGTTGTCAGTGCTTAGGAGCTTCCCTCTGGCAGCAAGCTCAGAGTCACCGTGGCCAGGCTAGTACAAACCAGTCATCAGCCTACTTGCTCAGAATGCAGATGCTGAGCCTTTGGAGGTTAGAGGTCCACATCAAAGCTTGGGATAGGCCATGCTCTCTTCTGGTGCTCTGAGGGAAACCTCCTCGTTGTGACCATAGCTGTGGGCATCCCTTGGCATTTCGCAGTTTTCTTTATTGCGGCTCATGTTTCCAGCCTCTGCCTCCATCTTTACGTGGCCTTTGCCTTTGGTTCAAATCTTCCTCCGCCATCCCCATATAGAGATGCTTGTTCCACAGACTTAGATTATATTTGAACAATCCAGGATGACATCGCCTCAAAATCGTTAATTACATCTGCAATGATGTTTTGTCCAAGTTAAGTTCCATTGAAGGTCTTAGCTGCTCATACCTTTCAGGAAGACATTGTTCCAACCACTGTCAATGGCTAAGGTGACAATGAGGTACATATGAAGTATAGTCTTCTTAAAATGTAGTGAGCAGGAACAAGAGAAGAGAGGCAGAACAGCAAGGGGCATATCAGGACATTAGATAATGGCCTGTGTCATCAGTTCCCACTAGACAATGCACTAACAGTAGGGATGTTACCTCTGGTACCCTGAAAGGGAGACATTGTTTTATAAAATAATGCTTGTTCTCTTAGTTAGAGACAGAGTCTCTCTCTCTCTCTCTCTCTCTCTCTCTCTCTCTCTCTCTCTCTCCCTCTCTCTTCCCCCCCCTTTGAGAAATATATAATTTTCTTTTAGTTTAGTATTAAAATATGAAGTCATTTTCTAGTCAAACATTTATTTTAATTAATTAATTAATTAATTTTTCTCATATATTATATCCCAACTATAGTTTCTCCTCCCAGTCCTTTCTCCCCACTTCCCCTTTCCCCCAAATTCACCCCTCCTCTGTTTCCCATAAGAAAAGAGCAGACCTCCCAGGGATATCAACCAAGCACAGCATAGCAAGTTACAACAAGGCTAGGTACACACCCTTGTATCAAAGCTAGATGAGGCAACCCAGCCAGAGGAAAAGTGTCTCAAAAAAGCAGGCAAAAGAGTCAAAGATAACCACCGTGCCCACTGTTAGGAATCCCACAAGAAGACCAAGCTACACAACCATAACATACATGCAGAGGACCTAGGTTAGTTAGACCCATGTAGGCTCCAGTATTGTCAGGTCAGTCTCTGTGAGGCCCTATGAGACCAGGTTAGTTGGTTCTATGGATTTTCTTTTAGTATCCTTGACCCCAGTAGCTCTTACAATCCTTCCTCTCCCTCTTCCACAGGACTCCCCCACCTCTATCTGTTTGGCTGTGGATCCTTACATCTGCTCCCATCAGTCGCTGAACAAAGCCTCTCTGGTGATGATTATGCTAGGCTCCGGTCTAGAAGTATAGCAGAATATGTATAGCCCCAGCTGGCCTGGAACTCACAGTGTAACACAGTCTGGCTTTCAACTCATAATCCTCCTTAGCTTCCTGAGCACCGGGATTACAGATCTGAGCAGTCAGCCTGGATGATAAAAGATACACACACACACACACACACACACACACACACACACACACCATACCACACATACTACACAAACACACACACCACATACAACAGACACACACCACACACAGACCAAGCACAGGTATGCAGACTACGTAGATAGATATAGCATCTTTTTGTGATATTATGTTTTCATGCAATAGAGGGGTGATTAGGGAGAGAAAACAGTAAGTCTCTCTTAAGGAACAATAATAAAAAAGGTTAAGGAACCATGAATTAGCCCAGCCCACCACAACAGCAAGAACCATGTCTAGTCAGCAGAGGGTAGACAAAGCGCTCAGCAAGTGCTGATTCAGTAATGAAGTAAATGGGTGAAATTTCAAGTAGACAGACTGGGCCCTGTGCCAAATGAGCACCTGGCTAGCCCACAAAGTAGTGAGCAGCCCATCTTCAAGCATTCAGGCAAAAGCAACAAGGAGAAGTTTCACCAGAAGTGTGTCAGGACTTGTGCAGAAATATTTGTTCCATTCTATCAATACATGGCATACAAATGTCACTACACCATGAACACTCTTGTACATTGGTCTAGCTGCTCTGGTTTTTTTAGACAAAGCAATGCAATCGTTTGTAGGTCTAAGTGTCTCTCAATGATCACGTGTGAACCACAGCCATCACTCGAGAATTTCTACTACCAAGCCTTGGAAATATCTCAGTCAGTAAAGTGCTTGTCAGAACAGCTCCCTTGTTTAACAAACGAATGAATGAGTGGATGAACGAATACAGACTTATGGCACATGCTTACAATCCCAGTGCTAGGTAGCCAGAAATAGCTGGAGCCCCAAAGCTCCATGGTTGGCCAGCCTTTAGTCAGCAAGTTCTAAGCCAAGTGGGAGACCTTACCTAAAAGGGGTAGTGGGGGCAGCACCTAAGAACAATACCTGAGGTTGGCCTCTGGCCTCCACATGCATGTGTATGTTCACACGCGCATACATACATACACACACACACACACACACACACGAGAGAGAGAGAGAGAGAGAGAGAGAGAGAGAGAGAGAGAGAGAGTGAGAGAGAGAGAGAGAAAGAGAGATTTCTATCAAGAAGCCACTGTTCCTGTCAGCCCATCTTCCAGCTGGGGACTGTCAAGTCATGCATAGCATCTGTTTTGTTTGTTGTTTGTTTTTGTTTGTTTTTGATCTCTTAGTTCTACTCTCTTATTTCAAAAGAGGTCAATAGTATTAAAAATCAAATAAATTTTCAAAGACTGTGAGTCTTAGGTAAGTCATACTTTACTTTCAGTCTGTCATGAACAATATTTCTAGTGTGGTCCAGTTACAAAGCTTGATGGGGTTTAATAGCATTAGAGATCAATGGTCCCATTGGAAAAACAAATTAAGCATGCAAAACAGGGGCAAAAATTAAGCCTTGTGTTTACATAGGAGATAGTTTAACCTTCTCCTCAATTACATAAAATTTGGGTAAAATGGCAAGATAATTGATGAAAGAGCCTATAAATCTGAGCCACTAAAAGCAGCTGGTGTTCCATCAACAGTGTGGGATGCCAAGGAAACCTTCAAAACAGGAAATATCAGACCCAAGCAAGAGGCTGGCTGTGATAAGTGTGCTTTTGCATTTAACACAATGATTTACAGATGTCCTCAGAAACCCATGGCAAAGCAGGGAATCGTGGGCTACACTCACTCTAAGTGGCCCTAACTCCACAGGTAGGATAGGGAGGTCCCATGGCATTGCTCAGCTGCTGTCAAGTCAGAGGAAGTGACAGGAAATGTGTTTCATGGTAGTGTGTCCTGAAGACGCAACAGCTCTGCAAAGCCACCATTTATAGAGCTCCATTCACACAGAATAAGTTTAATTTGAATAGAGCCACATGGGAAGCACCAGCCAACAAACTGTGAGCCCTACTTGTGAAGGAACAGGGAGAGCATTGATGCCTTGCTCTCCTGATAACACCAATTAGTACCAAGGGTAGAAATGGCCACATTATGGCGTGGAGGGAGAGTAAAGTTCTAACTCTGGCAAAGAGGCTACTTTCATGGGTAAGACTATATATGAAACATCTTACTCTAGGAAGCCTTTTTAAGGGGGGGGGGGAGGAAGGGAAGAAGGAGAGACTGATGGAGGGAGGGAAGGGGGAGAGAGAGAGTGAGGGGGGAGGGGAGTTAAACAAGAGGACACATTGGCAAGGACTCAAAATTGCTGCGGTTCCGATTTTTATGAATGTTTAACTTTGAATCTGGCTCTGTTTTCTCAGTGCAGGAGCCTTGGGCAGAGAGCCAGCCCCAGAGGAGCAGCCTTAATTCAAAGACTTTGCTCACCAGTGCCACTCCACACCAGCTGGAAGGCCAGTGTGAGGGTAAGCTCTGGAAACTTGTAGAAATACAATCACCAGCAGATCCCCTAGTGTGTGACCCAGCACCAGCATAATTATAACCTGACCTACACTGAGGAAAAGCCAACGATGCAAGGACAGGTGGCTTCAGCTAATAGACTTGAAAATTGTCACTGTTCTGTGAATTGAGAACGATCGATCCTTTTAGAGAGAAAGTGCCCAATACGTTGATTGGAATTAATCTATCAGAAGGCTTCTGGGATCACTGCTCTTCCCCTGGGTGGTTGTGGCAGAACCTTGCCCTTATGAATAAGATTTCAGGGGACCAATCACTGGGCGAGTAGTAGGTGGGACTTCCAGGTCAGAGAGAAGAAGAGGCAAGGCAGGAAAAAAAGGGTCTGCCCTTTTGGATGGGGAGGACGATGGAGTCAAGATGTAGGTAGCAAGGATACGCCCCTCGCCTACCCCCGCCCCCATTCTGGTGGCAGATCTGTTGGGATCCACTACCAGAGGATTTAACTTAGAACGGCTTACTGTTAGGATGCCAGTTGCTGCACCCAGTGATTGTGTTGCCTTTTGATGCTAAACTAAGATTGTGTGCTGTTTTCCTACACAAGAGACTCACCTGGGTTCCAGAGAAGAAGTACAGTGGCAGGGCACCCCAACCAGCCAGGGGAATTTAGAAGAGTGGGGCTGGCATTGTAACAACCTGCCATGGGAACTTATTGAGCTGGGAGGAAAGATTTCAGAGCTTCACGTCAGAGAGATGAGAACAAGGCCCGCTGGTGTCTTCACCAGGATAACGTGGACTGCTTATTTTTATGTTTCCTGCTACACGTGACTGTCACAGTTGGGTCACTAAGGAGCTTGTGAATTTTTAATGCCTACGGCCCTTCCTAAACAAACTCCTGAAGCAGGGTGCATTCTGGACAATCCCCTAAAATGCTTAATTCTGATAATATTTGAGAACAGCTATCCCAAAGCAAAGTGCCTCCTGACATTATGAGGTTGCCAGTGGACTCCGTCTCAGCTTGGAAGGAGCTGTGTCAGTAGTAAGTACTCAACAATTATTACTTTGTTATTGCTGATTAGAAAAAGTCCTCAAAAGGTGTTTGACAGTCAAGGGATCCTAATGGAGAAAAAGGAAAAACAGATGCAAACTTGACCACACCTTAAAAATACAGTGTTTATTCGTGTCATTTTGGAAGCTATTTTCTTGCAAAGGATATCTGAAATTCCTTGAGAGTGAAGTCTGCCCCTTACTAAAATTGACAAATGAAATGTAATCAGACCCCTTTTGTGTTTGGGGATGCCTTGATGGCTCTGTGGCTCTCAGATCTTTCCTGTGGTCAACCACAAGCAGGATGTACCATGAAAAAAATTTATCAGTTGGATTTTACTAAAAAGAAAGTCTAAGGCAAGAGAACCTTTAGACTGAGGCATAGTAGTTATGGAAGGCAACCAGCCATTTATTTGTCTTGCTCCCTTATATTCCTTGTGGCTCGATGGATGTAGCAGGTAGCTGATTGGATTTTAGGAAATCCCGAAAGCAAATAGGGGACAGGCCCACATGTATGAAGGGTACCACAGTTATTTAAACAGTATGCCTCCAAACAGAAATACTTATTTTGATATTTTGATCTCTTAACTAATAAGTTTGATGGATTATGAGCACTGATGCTAAATTTAATACCGGGCCTAAACAAAACCAGACTTTCTCTTTAAAGGGAAATGCAATACAAACCCATTTATGTCCAAATTGGTTCTCAAAGAACCCTCTTATCTGCCCCAAGTAAGACAAACAATTTTCATATCTCTGCTTGTGTTTTCTCTCTCAGGGGTAGGTGTAAAACTACTTCACTGAGATTTTGAGAACCCCTGTGTACAGATGTTAAAAGTTGGACGAATATCTGCTCCAAGCCTGTTCAGCAGGATGTGTGGCCGCAGTAAATAGACAAAGGAAGGAAGGAAGGAAAATCTCGAAGGGGAACTGATTGCAAGGACAACAGAAATGTCAGCTAGTGGGAGAGGTGGGAAGGGTGGAGACAAACAAGATGCCAGTAATAGATGACATCTCAACACAGGCCACAGTGATGCTCGAGTTACACTCTAGCAAACGTTTAATCTGAGTAATCATGTGTTACCAAATACCTACTGTGTACAGACAACACCATTGCCTACGGTAAACACTGGATCTATACAGTTCAGGGCCCTCCCCTTCAAAGCAAGCCGTTGTGTTTTAATGCAGTTTATAAATCAGGTCATCAAGTTGTTCTGAGCTCCGTGACAAAATGCAGATTCTCGGGTTTGAAATATTTCTTGGAGCCAAAATTTATAACTTTTGAGAAAGACTAATGCATAGCATACTTGAAAGAAATGAACATGGCTTGCTTGGTTATGTCCACGCTGCTTTTCAGAATCAAAGCCAGATAAAACCAGCTGAATACGATGCCTGTGTATTTATCTGCTGATTCTATTTACCTGGGGCTTTCTTTCATTGAGTGGAGAAATAAAGGGGGCTAAAGTGGCATTGGCAGGGTAAGGAATAAAGAGAAGTCAGTTGTGGCTAAAAACCATGCTTATAGTGCACTCGGGACAAAGCATGTTATGATGGAGGTGGTTAGAGGAGTTTACAGTCTATACCAAGGAGATTTTTATGACCTGAGGAAAAATGGCTTTGATAACTCCTATCATCAGAAGCCTTGCTAATGGTTTGACTACAATTTTTAATAGCTTTCTGGCTACTGTGTAGGGAAAGGCTCATAAGGGAACAACAGAAGCAAATATGTTACTCAGGAAGGTTACTGTAGCTAAGACTAGAGAAAATGATGATGTGTGTGGAAGAGGGGGTTAGAGGTGGGAGATGTGGGCATGGTAGGGGTGCTTTCAGATGGAAATGTTGACAAGTTTTAGTGATTCGTCATGAAAGAGTAAACAAAAGGGAAAGCTAACTAGTTCTAGCTAGTCTTCTACTCCAGGCATTGTTGAATGGCAGAGCCGATTACTGTGACAGAATGATTGTAAGGGGGAAAAAAAAAAGATGTAATGAATCATGGAGCAGTCTTTCTGTTTGTCGCTGGAAAACTTGAGTTCCCTATTAAACATCTGTGTGGAGATGAGGCTAACAAGATATAAAGAATCTGAACAGAAGGTAACAGAGCTCTGGGTCTGGAGAGCCAGATTTGGAAGGCTTGGATACTCGGGTCACACTGAAGACATTTATGAGAACATCCATGTTAAAAAAAATATGACTTGGGATTAAGATGAATCAGGCATGTTCTCCAGAAACCTCCAGTACCTGCTCGTCGTTTAGGGGGTAGGAGCCCTCAAAGAGGCAGAGAGAAACAGCCCGAGGTGCGAGTGGAAAATCAAGAGTAGGTGACCGTATTTGAGGTAGTAGCTACTTTTTCTGTTGCTGTTATAAAACATCATGGCCAAGGCAACTTATAGAAGGAAGAATTTACTTTGGTTTATGGTTCCTGAGAGATAAGAGTCCATCGAAGAGGTGAAATACGATAATACAGGGCAGACATGGTGGTAGGAGCAGGGAGCTAGCTGAGAGCTCACATCTTCAATGACAAACAGGAAACAGAGAGCACGACCCGGAAATGACACACAGTTTTGAATGACAAAGCAAACCCTCGGTGACATAGTTCTCCTAGCAGGGCTGTACTAACTAAACCTCTCCAAACAGTGCCACCAATTGAGAACCAAGTCTTCAGATACCTGAGAAAATGGAGGACATTATTCATTGAAACTACTGTAGACACTGTGGAAGGCCAGTTTGGGTTTTCACCACTTGATTAAAGCATATTGCCCTCCCGCCCATTTTCACAAATGAATCTAGTAACTAGTAAGTTGATTCACCCCGTTTGTATGAGTTCTGTCAAACAGAATGGAATCTAACCTCCACACCTGACACTAAGGAATTGTTTGACAATCAAAATGGGGTGAGAAACTACTAATAACTAACTCCACATATGCTGAGCTTTGATCTCTGCCTGTTTCACAGACATGTGACTCAGGATCCCACATTCCAAAGAAGACTCACGCTGGGAGCTGTAGTGCTCTGGGATCCCAGCCTCAAAAAATGTTAATAATTTTATTCAAATGTTTTTGTAACACAAGCCCAACAGAACAATGAAGCTCACCCTGGGGCTTAAGGCCTCTGTATAGTAGCTTCCTCACTAGGATGGATGGGTTCCCTGGCCCCTGCCCATTGATCTCTGCTACCCTTTCCCCCTGGCAAGAGGCTGCACATAAACACAGCAAGAGTTCAATGTGAGCACGAATACAGTGCAATACCTTGCTGGGCGATGGCCACATTCTTAAAAAGGTCTAAAGTTACCTATGAATCACTCTGTATGAGAAAGGATGCCAGTAAATAACAAAGATGTCATGCTGGTTGAGGGGTTGAGGGAGGAGAAGATGGAGGGAAGGAAGAAAAGGTAGAGGGATGAAGGGAAGAAGTCAGAAAGATGGAGAGGGAGAAAGAGAGGGAAACTCACATGTAGCCATCCCTGCCCATTTAGTGCACGTTCCAATGTTAAAAGAAGAGATTGGTGAACAAGAAGAGGAAGAAGAAAGGCTCCAGCAGTGTAGACACTTAGGTGGGGTCCTCCACACCGCCTGGCTGCATCCCCTTTGCTTTCCAGGCTTCAGTTTGTTTAACCCTCTCCAGCATCTTTTCAGATCACCAAACTCACCATCATACGAAGGGCAGAGCAAAGGTCCCAGGGGTAAGTAAGTTGCCCGGCTGACATGTGGCGATGCTAAGGTCTGCTTCTCTGGAGAGCCCACGGTCATCACAGCTTTTCATCTCAGTATCATATATGGGCCAGCCCTTGGGTCTTAGTTTTCATGGAGAACTTTTGGAAAATGAATTTCTGTTGCTTATATTTGCCTTTTCACTCATAAAACTTTTTTTTTAATTTAAAGATTCTGTCTGCTTCAGTGACCCGTAACTAATAGAAATGCTGAACAAACCTGACTATGCAGGAAAGTGAGCATTCTGATATTTAAAATGTCTCTGCTTCAGTACACACCAAATATAGGCAAGTCTAATTTATTCACCACCTATAATTAGCTTGGCTGAGAACATGGACCTGTGCTTGGCCTGAAATCTTCATGTAGAACAGTCTTCATATTCCTATAACCTGGAAAGAGGTCTGAATTGTAGGCAGGCCATGGGGATGCAGACAAGACTGTAACTCAAGGTGAAGGAAGCCTGATGAGGAAAAAGACAGGGTTATATTCCTATATACCCTGTTGTTTTATAATTTTCTTTCCATACCGTTGGCTTCCATTTCTGTAGCTACTAGTTCCACTGGATGTGAACCCCTGACAAGGATCCTTAGAGTCTTCTTCATCTTTGTCAAGGAAAATATTTCTTCATCATCCATGAATACCCTCCATAGACTGTGCTGAGTACATGACCTTCATTTTGTGTCTAAATTAAAAGAAGGCTGAGGGTATGGCTCAATGGGTAAAGCGATTGCCAAGCATGCAAGTATAAGGACCAGAGTTCAAATCCTCAACACCCAGGCAACACTGCCCTGGGGAGGTAGAATTAGGGAACCCCTGGAAAAGGCTTAACCAGCTGGATTAACTGGCTTGGCAAGCTCTGGACTCATGGATGATTAGTAAAGATTTCCAGAGTCAGCCTCTGGCCTCCACACATATCCAAACACAGGTGTATCAACACACATGCAAACACATACACATATTCACCATATACACACATGCATTTGTCCCCCCCCATAAATTTACTTTTAAAAAATATAATTTTTCACTTAAAAATATCTATAAAAGAATTTTCCCCATGAGAATTAAACTTTTTACCCAGTCTAGCTTCCTTCCTAGCTCTTATGTCCAAAGGCTTTCATAAATTAACCCCACCCCAAACACAGGGATTAACACCTGAAAGGGTTCTCTAGTGGGATGATGAAGAAGCAAATGCTGAGAGTGGATGCTCCGACCTTCCTGGTGCTGACTTTGCACTTCAGGGGCATTGGGGGAATTCCCAAGGAGACTAGGTGGGCTATGAGGGCGAGTGGAAGAAAGGGCTCAAATGTGCCTCCTCTCATCAGTTCCAAGCCTCAGGGGGGCCGTGTATAAAGTCAGAATGAGGAATGGCATCTGCATGAATACTCTTTTTTCTTTCAGTCAGAGAATAAGCAAGGGAGCCTTGTTCTGGGTCTGGAGATCACAAGAGAGCATCCCTCTGTCTGTTGCCTTTCACCTTGAGTTGCTTCGCAGCATCACCAGTGTGGAAGTGGAAGCATAGAATGATGTGAGTCTATAGGACTGCATAGTTTGTTTGTTTGTCTTTAACTATGACATAGGGGGACTAACAAATAAAGCAAGCCCATTTGCCCCTGGTAGTTAGTCCTTCAGTTCAGTTGCCATTTCACCCCTTGTCTTTCTCTTTCACCATATCATATGACAGACCTAAAGGGGGTACCATTAGTCTCTGCCCTTCTCAAGCTAGAGCCCAGGGCTTGCAGTATGTTCTAGTCCCTTTCCATAGAGTTCTTAGAAGAGAGGATCGGAATGCTCTCACATAGCTCTTCACCAGCTGAATTAGCATACTCAACATGCAGATGCACTGGCTTCCTTCAGTTACGTTGATGAAATGTCACAGATAAGAATGTTAGGAAAGAATTGCAATCTGTTGAGTGGAGGATGTTTGGAGAACACGTCTGGTACTTTTCATTTTTCCTCCCCATGTAATGGTTTCAAGGTGTTATCAGTCTACAAAAGGGCCAGCAAATGGATTTTGGTAAACCTTGAAATGTCTCCCTCTTCGATGGAGCTGTCTTGAATTTAAGACAGTGCCTTGTGTCTCTCCAAAGAGCCCGATATTAAACTCTGAAGAGATTGACAGCATGGTCCTGAAACAAGGCTGACCGCACTTCAAGCTCTTCCAGAACATGACCCTCAGTGTGGCCACTGAGTGCAGTTCTTATGGGTACCTTGGGACAAGGGGACAGAATCAGAGTCAACGAGGTTGACAACGTGTGTAACCATATTATTTCTTTAAAATAAATACAATACACTTTCAGTTTAACCTACAGACTCCTTAATGGTTACAACGAGCATATTCTGAGACTTAGAGCTTCATACGCTCTTACAAATAGCACCTATTCAGTTTTGGAATAAGCTTTTCTCTGGCATGGATATTTCTAGAACATCTGTATCTGGTTTACTGAGCCATCATTATCGCCGCTTGTTCTTGGACCGATGCACATTGGTTGCATCAAAAGTACAATGTTCATGTATCAAATTTAAAGTCTCTCTGTGGTAACTTAACCTGAGGGAATGGACTTCATCTCAGAGAACTTGCAGCAAAGCACCACAGGTTGTGGTGGGTTGAAACTTTAGAACCACTCCAAATTAAAAATAAATCCTAGGCTAAATACTAAGAATGCCCAGTAGGTTTTAAAACTAGATAATTTCATATATTTGGAAAACAATTCACCGGAAATATATAGATTTATTGGAATCTTTGAAATACTCTTATGATATTACTGGAAAGTTCTAGAAATGTATTTGAAACTTTTAAGAAAATGACCTAAAGAACCTTAAGTAGATTCTATATCCATTCTTCCTCTGCTAATGGCTGACTGTGCCTTGTCACGAGAGACTAATGTTTGCAATACTGAGTGCCCATCAACTGTGTGTATCTAGTTAGATGCAGGAATCCTATGTGAAGCTTAAGAAATAGAGACTCAGGCCCTCTCCTGATGCTGGAGCTGAAGTAAGGTCTAGTGTGGTGCCTACAGCCCAAGAATTCAGAGCACCCTGTGTGTTAGTACTGACACAAACACCTATTGGTACTTTCTAATGTGTCTTGCACTATGCTAAGTAATTCACACATATTCTTTACTCTTCTGACACCTCGTAAAAGGGGGAAGATAAGATAGGAATCAAAGAAAACACTCAGTGTATAAGCTAAGCTGTGAGTTCGATTCCCCAACACCAACAAGCGGGGAAGGGGGACAGTAAACAAACTTACTACAAAGCACACCTTCTCAGCCTCCACTTTCTGCTCCTGGGCTCTTCCATGTGCAGACAACTCATCAGCCCTGCTTGCTGGCTTAGATATGCTAAGAAATCTAGACATTAGGACAGTGTCTCTTCCTTCCCATTCAACTATGCTCTGATGCTGAAATGTTGTGTTTTGAAATTTGAGGCTTATGAGAAGCCCTGGGTAGAATAATGCAAACAATCGGCAGCTTGTTCTTTGCTACGTGGGAAACAACAGTCAAAAGTCTCTCTTCCCAAAGCGACCATGGTCTACACCAACTTGGGTTGATGAAGCATGGATTTCTCCAGTCACATGACTATGGGTCATCTGAGTGCTGTGACAGCATCTCTCAATCTTCTGCATACGATGCCAGTTCACACTGTCACAGGGAGAAACTGCAACACAGACCCAGGTGGCAGGAAGTGAATCGTCACCAGAGAAATACTGTTGGAAGGAAAGGGTATAGGATTTTCCAAATGCCAGGCCCCTTGTGTATTCCTGCTATTCATCACTGCAGAGGTCAAATCCCTCATTATGCTGCCCAGAGACGCAGGTCTTAAATGGCACAGTTGGAGGAGATGACATTTCATGAGCACTACAGTCATGCTTACTGTTGACCTGGCTGGACACCCATTCTTCAACAACTTTGCAAACTGAGGAATAGGCTGGCCCAGTTCAACGTGCATGTGTGTGTGTGTATGTTTGTGTGTGTACACTAGTGTGTGCAAATGTGTGCTTAAGCAGAGGAGGCCACCAGGTATCCTGCTCTATCATGTTCTGCACTAGTAGACACAAAGCCTCTGGAAGCTGCTTGTCTCTGATAGCCTCTATGCTAGGATTGCAGCCTGGCATACGGTTAATGCCCAGGTTTTTACGTGGCTGCTGGGATCTGAACTCTGGTATTCGGACTTGCAAAGCAAGCAATTTGTCCTGAGGATCCATCTTCCAGCCCCTGTCTACGCCATCATAAAAACCAAGCTAGTGAGACTTGGAGAGACCCTTGACATCCAGTGGCCTTCTACTTCCGGTCTTTCTCCATTTAGTCAGCAAGTGGCTTTTGCAAATATTCTTAAGTGTAGCCGTGATATCAGCTGTGGCATCAGCTGCAAAATCGTCACCAGGAAGTGACTGCCAAGTACATAGGAAGAAAGATGAAAGGTTCTGTACTGATTGAGCAAATTTCTGAAGCCATGCACTGGGTACTTCCCAGGCCTCGCCACTCAGCCACTACCAAGATGATGGCAGGAATGATTCACGGGACTGGGAAGATGCCTCTGCAGCTTTAAGTTACTCAAAAAAAAAAAAAAAAAGTTTTAGTTGCCAATCCCAGGGCATGCCGATCCTAACATACCCTGTCCTCTTTCCTTCCTGTCCTCTCCCTTCCCATCGTTCTCTATTCTCCATTCCTCTCAGCTCCACATTTAAACAATAAACTAATTACTTAATCATGACTATCGTGACTATCGCATGCTTTTTCCTGGTCTCCGGGGCAACCACTCCGCTTAGCTTTTCCCATGCATGGACAGGTATCTCCCTGGTTCCAAGGGCTCCAGGCAGATGTCTGAAAATCATCCCCTGACAGATTTATGCTTGTCAACCTTTGCAGCGCCCTCCACCCTCATCCCAAATCGTATCCTACTTGTGGGTGAGAGCACTGGAGGCCAAAGTCATCAGGTCCTCTCAAAACACATGCAGAGCTAAGATGCCGACTCGGGTGGCATCCTGCCTGCTCCCCCCCCCCTCCCCTTCCCCATACTCCCCTTCCAAACCCTGAGCTCCTCAGCCCTGCATGTCTTTCTGGCCTGTTTTCTACCCAAGATCTGGAACGACTTGGGATTCCAGGCTTTTTGAAACAAGATTAAAAGGTCTCTTTTACAGCATTTGCTGAAAAACTCCTCAGAGGAAACGTGGTTGGCAGGTAGAAAAACCAGGACCTGTCTCCTTGAAAATCACAGCTGTGTTATCTTTTTCTTCCACTGATTGCTTCCAGATTATCACTGGGGCAGCCCGCCAAGGAGCCAGTCCTCTGTGTCCTGAGCCAGCTCTGGTGAAAGAGCTAGTTTCCCTACAAAAGGAAGCACATTTGGAGATGCATAGCTCGCCATATGCAGAGCTGCAGAAGAAAAGCTTGCAAATGAATGTGGCCTCACTGCCCAGGCAAGTCAGCACAGGAAGGTGAACCCAGAGCTGGTGTGGCGGGAAGTTTACCAAAGCACTCCCGAGAAAGGGTCAATCGCAAAATACCCTTTTCTAAAAGGGAAGAGGGTCAAAAGTGCAGGGAGTGGGGGTGGGGTGTAAGTACAAGGTGAACCCAGGCAGTGAGTGATGGAATCTGCCATGAAGAAGGGAGCCCTGCGTTTGGGGTCTTCTGCAAGGCCCTGGAGCACAAGTTCTCAGCGATGCCTAGCTGGCAGCAGCTTCCCCAGGGTCCTTGGCATCTGCCCAGTGCTCAGGTTTGGCCAATGGGGAAATAAGCAAAAGGTGGCCTTTGCCTCTGATAGCTGCTAGCCGGAGATGCTATGCCTTCTCCAGAAAGACCGTTCAGATTTGGCCAGTGGGGCGAAAATCTTGTGCTGGGTCTTTCTTGTCTGCTGGTACTAACAATAAACTGCCCCCACCGGAAGTCATTGTTTGGGCGAGAAGCATCCAGAAGCTGGTGTATACACATTGAGCCCTGTATTCAACCCCATATTCTGAAGGCTGGGACCACACCAAGCACCAAGGTCAAAATGTCTCTGAGGACTTAAAGTTCACACGGTTCAACAGCTCCACAACTGTGCCCTTAGCCATATCAGTGCCCCCACAGGGCGCTGAAGATCTTGTCAGGATTGAAGAAAAAAAAAAGACTCCTTTCTTTGGACTAAAATTAGAAAATATTGTGTTAAATGAAGTTAAACAGATTTCCTGAAATTTGGGCAGTTCACAGCTTTTAATGTGCCCCTGTCAGTAGCACCTGCTAAATTTGTTCTTGGTAGATTCTATTTTCAGAGAGAGCCTCCTAAGGCCTGACGGGACATCGGTGGTTCAGAGCACATAGCTTACTATAGGTACTTAATGAAAGGCCAAGTGGCTCTCAAACCATTCATTTTCAGAAAGTGAAAATTCCACCCTGAAATGTGGTATGCTGTTCACTGGCCATCATCCCAAAGCCCAGAGGCATGCATTTTGTGTGTGTGTTTATGATTATGTGTGTGTGTGTGTGTGTGTGTGTGTGTGTGTGTGTGTTGTATTAGGCACATAAGAGCCACGGCATGCATATGAAGGGTCAGAGGACAACCTCAAGTGTCAGTCCCTGCCTTCTACTGTTTTAGGGGTGGGGTGGGGGAACAGGGTCTCTTATTTGCCAATGTGTACACCAGGACGGCTGATCCATGAACTTCTAGGATTCTCCCTCTGCCACCTCCCACTTCACCTCTCGTCTTACAGGCACTAGCTACTATGTGTGAGCTGGCGTCTTCATACTGTCACAAGAAGCTCCTTGCCCACTTTCCCCACTTTCCCCCCTACCATCTTCCCTAACAGGGACAGATGTTATTTAGCAGGCTGGGTACTGAGTGTGGTGTATCTTAACATCCTATTATATTTCACAATGGTCTATGGAGCATTGCCCTCCCACTTTAGAACAGACAATATACATGGAGCTCAGAATATTAAGATCACAGAGCAGGGGTGTTCTAGAGCTCCAGAGTTTGCATCCTGCAATCAATGACCAAAAAATCAAGTATCTTAGCTTAGAAAAAAATGGAAGTGATGGGTAAGAGACAGTACCATCTCCAAGGAGGAAATGCAGAATGCAGTTTCCATACCACAAAGAGCTTTCAGTCAGTGATGGACTGCATACATGATGAAAGTCCCTAGTATTACCTAGTGCTTCAGCTGCCTTAGTTCTGTTTCCATGGTGACAGAACCATGTAAGGAGCATCTTCTAGAACACACACAGCCTGAGTGAGTTGGCATGGCTCCTCTTGTATCTTTTGCCTTTGAGTGCAGAAGAGAACTACATTTCCCCTCAAAGTATTTTTCCTAAACCACACCTGGTTTAATGTGGCTGTTGTAACGCTAGTGGTTAATTAGGCGGTTTCATCAAATGTTTATAGTGAAACATTCATGATTCTCCTTGTATAGCTACAGTAATTAGCAGGATTGGCCCCTTCAAAGACAGTAACTGCATACTTTTCCTTGGAAACCACTACGTGTTTCCTTCAAATGAGACCCTGGCTGAAACTCCGCTAGAACGCCAACCCCTATAAAGCCTCTGGTTCTCTTCTGAAATGTTCTGTGAACTTTTATGGCAGTTACTTTGGTATGGCCAGTATTTTTTCAGCGGTGTCCATGTTTTGTGCTCACCTATCCCTCCTAAAATTATATATTTTAGCAGTTCCCAATAAAACTCATTGTATGGCACGCTAGAATAAGTCTCAAAATCTCCCCAAAGTGTTAGGAACTTTCAGATATATGTCCATTAAGTTCTTATTTCTCCAGCAAGTGGTTTGTGTGCCAAAATATGCATTTCATTTCTGGACTAGTCATGTGTCCACAAGGCTTTGGTAAAACTCATAGAAGATCACTGGCCTATTCATCACTTAAGATGTGTATTCTCCAAGCTGAGAGATTCTGTTGTAGCTTTCCCAGGAATTCCTTCAGGAGACAGTTGCTTGGGCATGGGCTCTGTCCTGGCGTCTCTACCATTAAAGAAACCCAAGTTTCCCTTCCCCAGCAGGTATTAATGACAACGTTTTGGTTAGGGGTGAACTTTATGCTTACATCCCCTTCTCAATGCTGGCATTTTGACTGGTTTCAACTTATGCAGGTCTATGAATGGTATCCCACGCAGACATGTATCAGCCGTGTTGTGTCTAGATGACACTATTTTCTTGGACTCATCAACCACCTCTGATTCTTATAATCTTTCTACCTCTTCTACACACACACACACACACACACACACACACACACACACACACACCACACCCATGGACCTTTAGGAAAGAATTTTGATAAAGATGTACCATTTGGGACTGAGTGTTCCAAAGTCTCTCACCTCTGCTCGTTGTCCAATTGTGATCTCTTCATTAATTATCATTGACTGCAAGGAGAGGCTTCTCTGGTGAGACTTGAATGAAGCACTGAGTTTAGCAACATATCATTAAAGGTATTTTTACTGCTATGTTCCCTTAGCTGAATGATAGCAATAGGACTTCACCTAGAGCCAATGGCCTATCTGACCTCAGGTTCTTGGCTGCTTTAGCAGTGTCAGCTATAGTTTTCATCTCATGGATGCTTACTTCCAATTTTTAAAAAGCGGTGTGCTACTCTCCTAACATTTGTGGCACTGTTTCAGGAAAGTCTCTGTTGCAGGTCACACACATGTACACACACACACACACACACACACACACACAGCATAGAAAACATCTCATCATGGAAGCTGTAGTATGTCATAGTGTGCCCCACAGTATATCTCTCTGTCCACACATCTTCACTTGCAAATGGTTATCGCAATGAGTCATTGGTCTGATTTGAGGTCTCTGACTTCTCTGACACCATTAATATTGAATTCTCATTGGTACTCCTCTGGGCTATCTGTTGTTGCCTTGTGTCTTAGAGATCCTGCAGCTTTGGAACAGCAGGACTGGCTCTTTCACACATTCAAAACTTTCACAGATGATACAGATTTTAGGGTGGACCAAGTCAGAGCCTTGGATCTGGGCCTGGGTGGTACTGAGCTGGACAGCCCACCAACTCTCCTTTATTGGCACCACCAGGCCTAGCTCTCCAGCACTGCTCTGGCTAGGCCACCCAGTGCCACCATCTGCAGGAGGCAGGTTCAGTTGTCCTGCTCTCCTGCCCTCAGGTGGCTCACCTATACCTATACCTTCAAGAGCCAGCTTCACTGTGCTGTCCAGTCAAGGTGAGGGACCCACTCTCCCAAGTGCAGAAGCCTATGAGGTGCTGGATCAGCCCTCCAGCTCCCATACCCTTGGAGCTTGCTTTTGTGCCTTTGCTATCAGGGCCAGCTCTGCCATGTTGCCCAGGCAAGGCAAAGTGCAGGGACCACTCTCCTGAGTGCTACAGCCAGTGAGGGGTCAGGGCTAGAGCTCCCCTGCTCTCCTGACCCTAGGACCAGCTCTCCTGGCTCCTGGGGGTAATGAGGCGTAGAAGGGGAGGTCACACACCCACACCCACACCACCTCATAACAGACAAGTGACAAGGCTAGTTCTCCTGTGCTCTGCCCACCTCCCAGGCTGGCTCATCTGCCCTCCCAACTGCCTCAGGTGGCTATGGGCAACAGGGAAAAAAGCATCTCTCCCCAGACCCAGACCACCTCTTGGCAGAATGGCAGAACCATCTCTCCCTCACACACATCCCTGGCTCCTCATTCCACCCGCCACCCCCAACCCTGGTCACTACCCCTGATGCTCGGGTGAGGTACAGGGCCTCCTCTTCTGGGTGCAGCAGCCAGCAAGGGGCAGACTTCTGCTTTCATGACCCTAGAGCCAGCTCTCCTGACTACTGCTTGTGGTGAAGGGCAAGGGAGAAAGCCATGACCCTCTACAGCCATACCACCTCATGGCAGAAGAGCGGCAGGGCCAGCTCTTCTATGCTTTCAGACTCTGGGATGGCTCACCTGCTCCCCACCACTAGGGTTATTTCTGCTATGCTGTCTAGGTGAGGTACAGGACCAGCTTTCCTGAATACTGTAGCTGGTGAGGGACAGGGCTAGCTGTCACAAGCTCATGAGCTTGTGGGTAGTTTTCCTCACTTCCAAAGGTGGCAAAGGGCACAGACGGAGGTGTCACCTCTGTGCCGATGCCACCTCATGGCAGACAAATGGTCACAAGGGCCAGCTCCATTGTGCTGCTTGAGTGACACACAGGGCTCACTCTCCCACCTAGCAGTGAGAGAGGAGACCAGCTCTCCAGAGAACCTCACCACCAGCCCAGTGGGACTGGCCACTCACAACAGGCTACTCCTCTGGGTCTCCAGTTCCATATTTCTTCATAATGTTCAGGGTGTTCCACTTCCATTTCTCTCCCATCTGACCAACACATACTCACACACGGTGGTGGTACCCACTGCAGGCTGGCGATGTGGCTAGAGGCTGGAAGACCCCTGGTGTAGTTTCCCCTCCCCCAGCCTGAAACCTGCTTGCTCAGGGGTGGAGCTTCCTGCTCATTCGTTCTGCCACGCCCACTGCTGGAACCTGAGGAGCCACACACGTGCACCTTTCTACTGGACCAGAGATTATTCGGCGGGAATCGGGTCCCCTCCCCTTTCCTTCATAACTAGTGTCGCAACAATAAAATTTGAGCCTTGATCAGAGTAACTGTCTTGGCTACATTCTTTTCTCTCGCCACCTAGCCCCTCTTCTCTTCCAGGTTTCCAAAATGCCTTTCCAGGCTAGAACCCAGGTTGTGGTCTGCTGGCCGGACACAACACCCTGGCTGACATCCTCCATCGGTGCTGCATGGTCTATGGCCTGCCTGTGCTGTGCACTGGAGGGCAAGTCTGTAGGTGACATAGTGGTCCACAGCTCTCTTTCTGTCTTCTTCTCCTGCCCTGCACTGCTTGGATTTGATTTGATTTGATTTGATTTGATTTGATTTGATTTGATTTTTATGAGTCCTGGGTATAAGATAGTTTGGCCACCAAGACAGACATCAAGGGAGGATAAACAAAGGACAGCCATCTGCTCTGCTCTTGACTGATATAAGAACAACATCACCAACAAGGCATCTCTTTGCCCATTGCCGGGGGTTGGAGGGCATATGGATATTTAAAAGACCTTTAGTGTCAGTTGTCCCTCCTCATATTACCTCCTTTACCATTCCCCTCTCCATTTAATCATTCTATTCTTCTCTCCCCCATGTCTCTTTATAACATTATATTCTATTTCTCCTTCCTTGGAAGATCTCCTCTTGTCCCATGATGCTTTACTAACTACCTGTCTTAGTCACTGTTCTATTGCTATAAAGAGACACCATGATCATGACAATTCATAAAAGAAAGCATAAAAGAGAAAACATGCAATTTTTGTCTTTGGGGGGGTATAGGTCACCTCACTACGAATGATTGTTTCTAGTTCCAGCCATTTACCTGAAAATATATTGAATTCCATTGGGTAAATGTACCACATCTTCATTGTCCATTCATTAGCTGATGGATAGCTAGGCTGTTTCCAATGTCTGGCTGTGAATCGGGCAGCAATGAGCATGGATGAGCAAATGTCTCCTTAGGATGATGTAGAGGCCTTTGAGTATGTGTCCAAAAGTGGTATAACTGGATCTTGAGGTAGATCAACTTCGAGCTTTTTGAGGAATTACCACACTGAATTCCATAGTAGGTATACAAGTTGGTACTCCCACCAGCAATGGAAAAGTGTTCACTTTTCTCCACATTCTCGCCAGCATATACTGTCATTTGTTTTATTAATCTTGGTCCTTTTACTGGGGTAAGATGAAAATCTAAAAGTAGTATTAATTTGGATTTTCCTCTTGACTAAGGATGTTGAACATTTCTTTAAGTGTTTTTCAGCCATTTGTATTTCAGAATTCTCTGCTTAGTTCTATATCCCATTTTTAACTGGATTATTTGTTTTCTTGATGTTCAGGGTTTTTAGTTCTTTCTATATTCTACATACTAACCCTCTCTCAAATATATAATTGATAATGATTTTTTTTTAACATTATGTGGTTGCTACTGGAATGGTGTTGCTCTTTGCTGCACAGAGGCTTTTCTGCTTTATGAAGTATTGTTTAAAAATTGTTGATCTCCCACAGCCCCCAGAGGAGGCTCTACTCCCAGGTGCTCTAGCACACCCAGGATCTTAGGATCAGGGGTGAGTAAAACACAACATCTGTTCTAACATTACCAGGAGTAACTGGGACCAGCAGGATCCAGTGAACCAGGAACCTTGCCCAACCAGTGGCTTGGTTTCCTTCTGGTCTGTCTTGGTTTACCTTGGGTGCAAACTCGGCAGCCAGTCCCACAGCCCCCAGAGGAGACTCCACTTCAAAGCACTCTAGCACACCCAGGATCACAGGATCACAGGATCACAGGATCACAGGATCACAGGATCACAGGATCACAGGAGCTTGTTCACATCAGGATCTCAGGGTCTCAGAGACAGCCTGACTCCCAGGAACTCTGACACACCCAGAATCTCAGGACCACAGAAACAGCTGGACTCTGAGGAATTCTGACTCAACCAGGATTACAGGAAGGACAGGTTCCAGTAAGATATAGCAAGGGCAGGGAGCACTAGAGATAATCAGATGACAGGAGGCAAGCATAAGAACATAAGCAACAGAAACCAAGGTTATTTGTCATCATCAGAACCCAATTCTCCCAACATTGCAATTCCTGGATACACAATCACACCAGAAAATCAAAACTCAGATCTAAAGTCACTTCTCATTACAATAATAGAGGACTTTAAGAAGGAGAGGAAAAAAAGCAGCCTTAAGAAATACAGGAGAACACAGGTAAACAGCTAGAAGCCCTTAAAGAAGAAACACAAAAGTCCCTTAAAGAATTACAGGAAAAATAAAACAGGCAAAGGAAATGGACAAAACCATCCAAGATCTAAAACTGTAAATAGAAAAAATAAAGAAATAAAAAAGGGAGACAACCCTGGAGTTAGAAAACCTAGGAAAGAGATCAAGAGTCATAGATGCAAGCATCACTAACAGAATACAAGAGACAGAAGAGAGAATCACAGATACAGAAGATACCCTAGAAAACATTGACACAACAGTCAAAGAAAATGCAAAATAAAAAAGGTCCTAACCCAAAACATCCGGGAAATCCTGGACACAATGAGAAGACCAAACCTAAGGATAATAGGTATAGAAGAGAGTGAAGAGTCCCAACTTAAAGGGCCAGTAAATATCTTTAACAAAATTATAGAATAAAACTTCCCTAATCTAAAGAAAGAGATGCCCATGAACAAAAAAGAAGCCTACAGGACTCCAAATAGACTGGACCAGAAAAGAAATTCCACCCATCATATAATAATCAAAACACCAAATGCATTAAGTAAAGAAATAATATTAAAACAAGTAAGGGGGAAAGTCAAGTAACACATAAAGGCAGAACTCTCAGACCTACACCATATTTCTCACCAGAGGCTATGAAAGCCAGAAGAACCTGGGCAGATGTCATACAGACACTAAGAGAACATCAATGCCATCCCAGACTACTATACCCAGCAAAACTCTCAATTACCACAAAGAGAAAAACCAAGGTATTCCATGACAAAACCAAATTTACACAATATCTTTACACAAATCCAGCCCTACAAAGGATAATAAATGGAAAACACCAACATAAGGAGGGAAACTACACCCTAGAAAAAGCAAGAAAGTAATCTTTCAACATACCCCCCAAAATATAGGCATACAAACATAATTCCACCTCTAACAACAAAAATAACAGGCAGTAACAATCACTTGTCTTTAATATCTCTTAACATCAATGGACTCAATTCCCCAATAAAAAGACATAGACTAACAGACTGGATATGTAAGCAGGACCCAGCATTTTTCTGCACTCAGAAAGTGCACCTCAGTGACAAAGACAGGCACTACCTCAGAATATAAGGTTGGAGTATAATTTTTCAAGTAAATGGTCCCAAGAAACAAACTGGAGTAGCCATTCTAATATCAAATGAAATCTACTTTCAACCAAAAGTTATCAAAAAAGATAAGGATGGACACTTCAAACTGGTCAAAGGAAAAATCTACCAAGATGTACTCTGAATTCTGGACATCTATGCTCTAAATGCAAGGGCACCCACATTCATAAAAGAAACATTATTAAAGTTCAAAGCATACATCACACCTCATACAATAATAGTGGGAGACTTTAACACTCCACTCTCAGCAATGGACAGATCATGGAAACAGAAACTAAACAGACACAGTGAAACTAACCGAAGTTATAAATTAAATGGATCTAACAGATATTTATAGAACATTTCATCCTAAAGCAAAGAATATACCTTTTTCTTAGCACCTCATGGTACCTTCTTCAAAACTGACCATATGATTGGCCACAAAACAGGCCTCAACAGATACCAGAAGACTGAAATAATCCCATGCACCCTATCAGATCTCCACAGACTAAGGCTGGTCTTCAATTCCAACAAAAACAATGGAAAACACATGTACACATGGAAACTGAACAATGCTCTAGTCAATGATAACTTGGTCAATGAAGAAATAAAGAAATTAAAGACTTTTTAGAATTTAATGAAAATGAAGACACATCATACCAAAATTTATGGAATCTGATGAAAGCAGTAAGAGGAAAACTCATACCTATAAGTGCCTCCAAAAAGAAACAAAAGAGAGCTTTCACTAGCAACTTGACAACACACCTGAAAGCTCTAGAACAAAAGGAAGCAAATACATCCAAGAGGAGTAGATGGCAGAAAATAATCAAACTCAGGGCTGAAATCAACCAAATAGAAACGAACTATACAAAGAATCAACAAAACCAGAAGCTGGTTCTTTGAGAAAATCCACAAGATAGATAAACTCTTAGCCAGAATAACCAGAGGGTGCAGAGACAGTATCCAAATTAATAAAATGAAAAGGGAATAATGATGAAAACCGTGGAAATTAAAAGAAAATATTAGATCCTACTACAAAAGATTATACACAACTAAATTAGAAAATCTGGATGAAATGGACAATTTTCTAGACACATCCAAGATGCCAAAGTTAAAACAGGGTCAGGTAAACCATCTAAACTGTCCCATAAACCCTAAAGAAATAGAAGCAGTCATTAATAGTCTTCCAACCAAAATAAGCCCAGGACCAGATGGGTTTAGTGGAGAATTCAATCAGACCTTTAAAGAAGACCTAATACCAATACTATTCAAACTATTCCATAAAATAGAAACCGAAGGTACACTATCCAATTCATTCTAGGAAGCCACAATTATGCTTATACCTAAATCACACAAAGACCAAAGAAAGAAAGAGAGCTTCAGACCAATCTCCCTTATGAACATTGATGCAAAAATTCTCAATAAAATTCTTGCCAACCGAATCCAAGAACACATCAAAATGATCATTCACCAAGATCAAGTAGGCTTCATCTCAGGGATGCAGGGGTGGTTCAATGTATGGAAATCTATCACTGTCAATAGGACAAAAAGGCAACCAACAGATTGAGAAAAGATCTTTACCAATCCTACATCCAATAGAGGGCTAATATACAATATACACAAAGAACTCAAGAAGTTAGACTCCAGAGAACCAAATAACCCTATTAAAAATGGGGTACCGAGCTAGACAAAGAATTTTCAACAGAGAAACATCAAATGGCTGAGAAGCACCTAAAGAAATGTTCAACATCCTTAGTCATCACGGAAATGCAATTCAAAACCACCCTGAGACCGGGCGTGGTAGCGCACGCCTTTAATCCCAGCACTCGGGAGGCAGAGGCAGGTGGATTTCTGAGTTAGAGGCCAGCCTGGTCTACAGAGTGAGTTCCAGGACAGCCAGGGCTATACAGAGAAGCCCTGTCTCGAAAAAAAAAAAACAAAAAACAAAAAACAAACAAACAAACAAACAAAAACACCCTGAGATTCCACTTCACACCAGTCAGAATGGCTAAAATAAAAAACTCAGGTGACAGCAGATACTGGTGAGGATGTGGAGAAAGAGGAACACTTCTCCATTGTCGGTGGGATTGTAAGCTGGTACGACTACTCTGGAAATCAGTTTGTTGGTTCATCAGAAAATTGGACATAATACTTACTACCTGAGAACCCAGCAATACCACTTCTGAGCATATACCCAGAAAATGCTCCAACATTTAATAAGGACACATGCTCCACTATGACCATAGCACCCTTATTTATAATATCTAGGAGCTGGAAGGAACCCAGATGTCCTTCAACAGAGGAATGGATACAGATAATGTGGTACACTTACACAATGGAGTACTATTCCGTTATTAAAAACAAGACATTCATGAAATTCTTAGGCAAATGGATAGAACTAGAAAATATCATTCAGAGTGAGGTAACCCAACCACAAAAGAACACACATGGTATGCACTTACTGATAAGTGGATATTAGCCCAAAAGCTCCAAATAACCAGGATACAATTCACAAACCACATGAAGCTCAGGAAGAAGGAAGACAAAAGTATGGGTGCTTCGATCCTTCTTAGGAGAACAGGATACTCACAGAAGCAAATATGGAGATAAAGTGTTGAGCAGAGACTGAAGGAAAAGCCATCCAGATACTGTCCCACCTGGGGATTCATCCCATAAACAGTTACCAAACCCAGACACTATTGTGGATGCCAAGACGTACATGCTGAAAGGAGCCTGATATGTCTGTCTCCTGAGAACCCTGGGAGAACCTTACAAATACAGAGGTGGATGTCTGCAGCCAACCATTGGACTGAGCATGGGGTCCCCAATAGAGCAGTTAGAGAAAGGACTGAAGGAGTTGAAGGGGTCTGCAACCCCATAGGATGAACAATAAAATCAACCAACCAGACCTCCCCAGATCTCCCAGGGACTAAGCCATCAACCAAGGATTACACATGGCTGCAGCTGCATATGTAGCAGTGGATGGCCTTGTCATGCATCAATGGGAAGAGATGTCCTTGGTCCTATGAAGGCTCGATAGATGCCCCAGTGTAAGGAAATTGAGGGCGGGTAGGTGGAAGGGGTGAGAGGGTGGAGGAACACCCTCATAGAAGCAGGGCATGGGAGGATGTGATAGGGTGTTTCCAGGAGGGAAGGGAACTGGGAAAGGGGATAACATTTGAAATGTAAATAAAGAAAATATCCAATTAAAAAATTGTTGATCTTAGTACCTCTGCCATTGATGTCCTTCCCAGAAAGTCTTTTTCTGTCCAATCCTATTTCCTACTTTTTCTTCTGTCAGAGTCAAAGTCTCTAGTCTCATGTTGAAAGTTCTGATCAGTGACTCCATGCCTTGGATGGTTTAGTCGAGGTCTTCGGCTTCTTTCAGCAGAAGCCCAGAGAGGTGACATATGTTGGCCAGGTGTTGGCAGAGCCAGGGCCATCTCTGATGATTCCTAGCTTCCTGCTTCTGAAGCAATATTCACTGAGTCAGAATTAAATCAAACTCAGCAGGAAATTGGTGAGAAGAAACCAACTGGCTATCCTACTAGAAAAAAGAAAAAGAAAATAACTTTTAAAAGAAGTTATTATAAAATTTATAAAAGAAGGGAGACTCCAAAGGCCTGTTTCTGAATGTCACCAGTCACCAATTCTTGAGGGGGTTGTGCATTCAAGACCCTATACAGAGTTTCAGCTGCCCCGTTTCTTCTGGTTTTAATAAAACATCTATAGTTTATGTTCTGCATATATTTTTGAAAATAGGTCCTGCCAGACATGGTGGCATATCTTTTTTTCTCATTTTTAAAAAATGTATTTATTTATTTTTACTTATTCACTTTACATCTTGGTCACTGTCCTCTTCCTGGTCACCCGCTTCTCCCTATCATCCCTCCCCTTCTGAGTGAGTGGGGGCCCCCTAGGTATCCCCCCCCCCCCCCCCGTGCATCAAGTTTCTGTAAGGCTAGGTGCTTCTTCTCCTACTAAGGTCTGACAAGGCAGCTCAGTTAGAATATATTCTATTTACAGGCAGCAGCTTTTGGGATAGTCGCCCCCCCCCTGTCCTGTTCCAGTTGTTCAGGACCCACCTAAAGACCAAGCTGCAGATCTGCTACATATGTGCAGGGAGGCGTAGGTCCAGCCCGTGTATGTTTGATTGGTGGTTCAGACTCTGAAGGGCCCAAGGGTCCAGGTTAGTTGATTCTGTTGATCTTCCTGTGGAGTTCCTATCCCCTTAAGGGCTTCAATCCTTCCTCTTATTCTTCCATACGAGTCCTCAAGCTCCATTCACTGTTTGACTGTGGGCATATGCCTCTGTCTGAGTCAGTTAGTGGACCAGGCTTCTCAGAGGATAGCCAAGTGGCATATTTTAATCCTGGCACCTTTGGAGGCAGAGGCCAGCAAATTTTAGTGAGTTTAAGGCCAGTCTGGTCTATATCTCAAGTTCTAATAGCCAGGACTACAGAAAAAGATATTGTTGTAATTGTCGTTGTTGTTGTTGTTGTTGTTTTAGAAAAGGAAATAAAATAGGTCCCACTAGCACCACAAAACAAAGCATGAGATAGAAGCAGCACCTGCCTACCCGAAGGAAGGCCAGCCAAGGGACAGCCAGACAGTAGGTCCTCTGAATTGTCTTCTTAAACTTTCCTAAGGTGATCCTTGCTGGTTCCTCAAAAGCAAAATCACATTTTCATTTAAGATATTTGTTCTTTTAAAAAGATGAAAAAGATGTAACATATCACATCTGAATGCTGCCTAAACCCTAATTCAGACTGACTGTCAAAAGAAAGCCTTAAGATAACTGGAAAAATATTGTCTTGATATGCACAATAGATCAAAGTTTTCTCTGTGAAACATAACAATGAACTTGAAAACCATTTTAATGTCTCTTTATTTTGGAACACAACAGGAGGTAGTGGTAAGTGATATTTTAATATGTTTCAATAATTCAATCTAAAGAAGAGAGTATGTTTAGATGTGGCAAGAGCTTTGTTTATGATTGAAATTTTATAATTAAAAATTTCTCATACAAATGCCTATAAGTATGTAACTCTGATATTAGAATTACTTAGTGAGCAAAATTTATATCAAACTCTTGAAACTGTATGGCTGGACAGGTTGTTATATATTTTCCAGTGTACCATCCAGTCCTGCATCCCAGATGAAGGACCTGACTCCCGTAAGCTCTTCCAAGTGTCTCACTCAGCCAGCACTCCTTCACCAAAGAGCAACCAGAAAAAGCATGAGCATGCTTCTCTCCGGCCTTGTGTTACAGAAAGGTATCACCCATAGCTATCTTCTAGAAGCCAATAGCTCATTTACTCATCCTGGATAGATGTTTGCATTAGCTGATTCTCCTCATTCTCTCATCTACTTCCTACACTTTCTTCCCCTTCTTTCTCTACCCACAAGGCTTCCTATACCCTAGGCTCCCACAATTCTTCACATCTCTTCATTTCACACCATTCCCTGAGGTCCATCTCAAGCTCCTCCCAAAATGTCACTTAACTCCAAAGCTCAGCAACAATGTGACAGTCTATTCTCCTCTAGTAGAAAGCATTCTCACCCCTCTAGATACCCCTAGCACTTGCTTTGAGCCCCATTATGACCTAGCTTTTACTTACTTCCATCTTTATAGTAAGCCACCTAAATGATCTACCCATTTTTGATAACTTCATATCAGGCAAGTGAAGACATCAAGGGGAAGCTGAGCCTTTTGTTCTGTTCAGTTCTCCCACCCATTGGGTAAGACCCACTCACATTATGCCAGGCAGTTTGTGTTAATCTCTTCTAAAAATATGACCATAAAGAGTCCAATTTAATAGAAATGCCTCAGTCTTGGTAAATGAGTAATGATTGGCTTAAGAGGCCACTTCTCCTCAAGCTAAGTGGCACCTCCCCTCTTGCCAGGCCATCAGCATACCCTATCTAGTGCAGTCTCTCAAGCTGTATAAGAGATTAAGTCGTATAAAGCCACAAAATAATATTTAACCAAAGATTGAGAACCCCACAACCCAGTCATGACAACACATTAAAAATGTCTCCATTGCTGCCAAAAAAGAAAGAGGCTTGTTCTGATGGGATTCTTGGAACAGGCAAGAGAGAATTGGCAGGGCCCTTATGGGGCTAGATGAGAACTGGTACTCAGATGGCCCAGTGAGACTGTAAAGATGGACCACTTAGATTGTAAAGAAAGAGGAGTGGCTTCCTATGCCAATTACTGCAGTCCAGACACCGGAGCCAGCCTGCCTGATTTTAGTCTAGGTCTACCATTTATAAGTTTGAACCACTTCCTCTCTTGGCACCTCACTTCCCTCCTCTCTAAGATGAAGCAAGTGGCACTATCTAAATCCAACGCAACATCTTAAGTCTACAGGCCAGAGACTGGCAATGCACGACACAGAGCTGGTGAGCCTGGCACCAAGTCAGTGCTATGCAACTGCTTGCTGACTTTAGTTTAAGGACCATAGCAGCTATGTTCTGTGTTCTCAGCATTCTGGAAAACCTCAACCTGATTTTTTTTTCTTCAAATCGTGAACCATAAGAAGGAACCAGCCACATAACTGGTCTCACTTACTCCAAATTACACTTCAGGCCCATGTTTTTACAAAGCAAATCCACTTAAGTTGCCCAACTGAAACTCACCTAAGGTTTCCTGTTACCTTAGGAAAGAGCCCCAAATCCATGTCATGCCTTGTATGGTATTCTAATTTATTCTGAATAGGTCTCAGCATACACTCACCTCATACCTATCTCTAGAAGTCCGCCAGACATAGAGTTGCCAGCTTCCCCACATTCTTCAAATTGACTTCAGAGCCTGCAGGGTTATAGCCTGTGCCTAGAGCAGCTGTCCTTGGGCTGGTTATAAATAGGTGGTACAGAGCTTGTGTAGCACTATGATTCCCATTTCCAGTAGTAGAAAGGAAGTCTTCCTAACCCATGACTCTGCAGCCCATGCTCCTATCTGGGTAGGACTCAACGGAACTGTAACTAAATGCCCCATCACTGTCTGTCTTCTTCCTCAGTGAGCCTCTGAGGTCAGGGACCAACCTTGGCTTTGGAATCCCACAAAGCTCCAGCCACACAGAGCTCAAGCAGTGTGTATGGACACAACTTAGCTTTAAAGATGACAAGGTCGGGCCCAGCCTTGCCCCACTGCCGGAAATGTTGTGTTGGGATTCTGAAACTGCCATGCAGTGGTCGGGTGACCCCTTTTGCATAATTTTATGAAAGGGTAAAATAGTTGTTTCTCAAAGTTTCAGAGACTGGAAGACTCAAGATCGAAATGCCACCAAGTTCATTATCTAGCACAGGGTCTGGTTTCTCCTTCCTGGATACCAACCTGTTGCTACATTACTCAGAAAGGAAAGGTTCTGTGTTCCTGCATAGTGAGAGGCCCAGAAGGAGCAAGCCTTTAAAAATACAGTGACTGGTTTACAAGATGGAGCCTGATAACCCACTAAACTCCAGCACTGAGTAAGTGTCAAGGCCATGTAATCAGCAATACCTGCCTGCCTGCAGGATGTTTGGAAGTAACAAGGGCATTTGGCATCATCTCTTTGCATGCTAAAAGTTAACCTTTCATGCAACACTGCATCAGTTTTAAGATCAAGCAATAAAGTTAAAAGAAAAAAGGTGGTTTTTAACCAAACAGCCTAAAGCTGTTCATGCCACATTTACACTGTAAATAGCAAGTAAATCTATGTTTAGCATCCAGTAAATACGTCTCTGTCTTAGGGTTTTATTTCTCTGAAGAGACACCATGACCAATGCAACTCTTATAAAGGAAAACATTTAATTGGGACTTGCTTTCAGTTTTACAGGTTCAGTACATTATCATCAAGGCGGGAAGCATGGCAGCCTTCAAGCAGACATGGTGCTGGAGAAGGAGCTGAGAGTTTTACATATCAATCCAAAGGTAGCCAGGAAAAGACTGTCTTCTGCAGGCAGCCAGGAGGAGGGTTTCTTCTGCCCTGGACAGAGCTGAAGCAAAGAACTTCAAAGCCCAACCCCAGAGTGACACAATTCCTCCAAAAAGTCATACCTACTCCAACAAGACCACATCTCCTAATAGTACCATGGGCTAAGCATATTCAAACCACTATATTCAACTCCCTAACCCCCCATAGGCCTGTTCAAACACACGAGTCCATAGAGCCCATAGAGTCCATACCTAGCCATAGAATAACGCAAAATACATTTAGTCCAACTTCAAAAATCTGCATGCTGTGTTATGAGTATAGCAGAGTGTTGTTAAGGAGTTAATAGCATTTATTAATGTTAATGTTAATAGCATTTTATTGCTACGCTTCTTTAGCAGAAGAGTAGACTTGGATTTTCCCTAGGGGATGCATCTTTTTAGTGTAAAAATTGTTTTGAGCTGGGACAGAATCCTTCTGGCTTCTGTCTATGCCTGGAGTAATCCTCTGCCACAGTGCCCAGAGCTGATCCTGTACCACAGCGCTCCATACCCAAATATCACTGGGAAAGAGCAGGTCTCCCAGGAGTGCTGGCACACCTGTGACCACAGGTAAGACCACCACTTCTGCTCCAAGGGACCCGCCCAGAGACCTTAGGACACAGGAAATGAGGAGCAGCCAGGGATAGGATTACGCAGGTTTCCATCTGTACCCATGAGCTGTCCCTGTGCCACAGCTATCTATATCCAAATTCATCCCAGAGAGAACTGGTCTTCCAGGGGTACTAACACACAGATTTGAAGGAAAGAGAAGCCACAGTCAGAGACAGCAACACCAGCTAACATCAGAGATATCCAAATGGAAAGAGGCAAGGGCAAGAACATAAGCAACAGAAACCAAGGTTACTTGCCATGATCAGAATTCACTTCTCCTACCACAGCAAGCCCTGGATACCCTAACACACCAGAAAAGGAAGATTATGATTTAAAGTCACATCTCACGATAATGATAGAGGACTTTAAGAAGGACATAGATAACTCCCTTAAAGAAATACAGGAGAACATGAGTAAACAAGTAGAAGCCTTTAAAGAGGAAATATAAAAATCCTTTAAAGAATTACAGGAAAATACAGCCAAACAGGTGAAAAAAATGAACAAAACAATTCAGGATCTAAAAATGGAAATAGAATTAATAAAGAAATCACAAAGAGAGACAACCCAGGAGATAAAAAACCTAGGAAAGAGATCAGGAGTCATAGATGCAAGCATCGCCAACATAATACAAAAGATAGAAGGGAGAATCTCAGGTGCAGAAGATACCTTAGAAAACATTGATACAACAATCAAAGAAAATGCAAAATAAAAAAGGTCCTAACCCAAAACATCCAGGAAATCCAGGACACAGTGAGAAGACCAAACCTAAGGATAATAGGTATAGAAGAGAGTGAAGATTCCCAACTTAAAGGGCCAGTCAATATCTTCAACAAAATTATAGAAGAAAACTTCCCTAACCTAAAGAAAGAGATGCCCATAAATATACAAGAAGCCTACAGAACTCCAAATAGACTGGACCAGAAAAGAAATTCCACCCATCATATAATAATCAAAACACCAAATGCATTAAGTAAAGAAATAATATTAAAACAAGTAAGGGAAAAAGTCAAGTAACATATAAAGGCAGAACTATAAGAATTATACTAGACTTCTCACCAGAGTCTATGAAAGCCAGAAGAACCTGGACAGATGTTATACAGACACTAAGAGAACACAAATGCCAGTCCAGGCTTCTATACCCAGCAAAACTCCCAATTAGCATGGATGTTGAAACCAAGATATTCCATGACAAAACCAATTTTACACAATATCTTTACACAAATCTAGCCCTACAAAGGATAATAGAAAACTCCATCACAACAAAGGAAACTACACCCTAGAAAAATCAAGAAGGAATCTTTAAACAAACACAACAGAAGATAGTCACACAAACATAATTCCACCTCTAACAACAAAAATAACAGGCAGTAACAATCACTTTTCCTTAATATCTCTTAACATCAATGGACTCAATTCCCCAATAAAAAGGCATAGACTCACAAACTGGATACATAAATAGGACACAGCATTTTTCTGCACACAGGAAATGAACCTCAGTGACAAAGATAAACACTACCTCAGAGTAAAAAGCTTGGAATATAATTTTTCAAGCAAATGGTCCCAAGAAACAAGCTGGAGTAGCCATTTTAATATTTAATAAAGTTGACTTTCAACCAAAAGTTATCAAAAAGGATAAGGAAGGACATTTCATACTCATCAAAGGAAAAAATCTACGTAGAAGGATTCTTAATTCTGAACATCTATACTCTAAATGCAAGGGCACCCACATTCATAAAAGAAACTTTACTAAAGCTCAAAGCATACATTGCACCACACACAATAATAGTGGGAGGGGGTAGCTAGGGCGCACAGTCCTCTGACTACCGCCAGCTACCCACAACACCTGCCAAGTGATCTTAAGACTTCTGGTGAGTGGAACATAGCATCTGCTCCAATCCAATCGTGCGGGACCTGAGACTGCATTAGTTAGGAAAGCAGAAAACCCGGTCTGAGTAGGGGCACAAGCCCCTTTCGGTCCGAGCAGCACCGGGGTAGCTAGGGTGCACAGTAGTCTGACTACCGCCAGCTACCCACAACACCAGCCAGGGGATCTTAAGAATTCTGAGGATTGGGATCTGCCCGGCCACGGGAGCGCTCTGCCTGAGTATCGGTAGCAGACATCTCGTTCCAGGACCCCGCCGAGTGTATCCTGCACAGACAGCTGGACATTTTCCCGGCCAGAGGATAGGGATCTGCCCGGTGTGGGAGCATTTTGCCTGAGCATCAGCAGCAGACATCTTGGTTCCGGGACCCTGCCGAGTGTACCCTGCACAGACATCTTGGTTCCAGGACCCCGCCTAGTGTATCCTGCACAGCTCCAGAGAATACCAGATGGTGAAAGGCAAACGTAAGAATCCTACTAACAGAAATCAAGACCACTCACCATCATCAGAACACAGCACTCCCACACCACCTAGTCCTGGGCACCCCAACACAACCGAAAAGCTAGACCCGCATTTAAAAGCATATCTCATGATGATGGTAGAGGACATCAAGAAGAACTTTAATAACTCACTTAAAGAAATACAGGAGAACACTGCTAAAGAGTTACAAGTCCTTAAAGAAAAACAGGAAAACACAACCAAACAGGTAGAAGTCCTTATAGAAAAACAGGAAAACACATCCAAACAGGTGATGGAAATGAACAAAACCATACTAGACCTAAAAAGGGAAGTAGACACAATAAAGAAAACCCAAAGCGAGGCAACGCTGGAGATAGAAACCCTAGGAAAGAAATCTGGAACCATAGACGCAAGCATCAGCAACAGAATACAAGAGATGTAAGAGAGAATCTCAGGTGCAGAAGATTCCATAGAGAACATCGGCACAACAATCAAAGATAATACAAAACACAAAAAGAGCCTAACTCAAAACATCCAGGAAATCCAGGACACAATGAGAAGACCAAACCTACGGATAATAGGAGTTGATGAGAATGAAGATTTTCAACTTAAAGGGCCAGCAAATATATTCAACAAAATTATAGAAGAAAACTTCCCAAACCTAAAGAATGACATGCCCATGAACATTCAAGAAGCCTACAGAACTCCAAATAGACTGGACCAGAAAAGAAATTCCTCCCGACACATAATAATCAGAACAACAAATGCACTAAATAAAGAGAGAATATTAAAAGCAGTAAGGGAGAAAGGTCAAGTAACATATAAAGGCAGGCCTATCAGAATTACACCAGACTTTTCACCAGAGACTATGAAAGCCAGAAGAGCCTGGACAGATGTTATACAGACACTAAGAGAACACAAATGCCAGCCCAGGCTACTATACCCGGCCAAACTCTCAATTACCATAGATGTAGAAACCAAAGTATTCCACGACAAAACCAAATTCACACATTATCTTTCCACAAATCCAGCCCTTCAAAGGATAATAACAGAAAAGAAGCAATACAAGGACGGAAATCACGCCCTAGAACAAGCAAGAAAGTAATCCCTCAACAAACCAAAATGAAGACAGTCACAAGAACAGAATGCCAACTCTAACAACAAAAATAAAAGGAAGCAACAATTACTTTTCCTTAATATCCCTTAATATCAATGGACTCAATTCCCCAATAAAAAGACATAGACTAACAGACTGGCTACACAAGCAGAACCCAACATTCTGCTGCTTACAGGAAACCCATCTCAGGGAAAAAGACAGACACTACCTCAGAGTGAAAGGCTGGAAAACAATTTTCCAAGCAAATGGTCTGAAGAAACAAGCTGGAGTAGCCATTCTAATATTGGATAAAATCGATTTCCAACCCAAAGTTATCAAAAAAGACAAGGAGGGACACTTCATACTCATCAAAGGTAAAATCCTCCAAGAGGAACTCTCAATTCTGAATATATACGCTCCAAATGCAAGGGCAGCCACATACATTAAAGACACTTTAGTAAAGCTCAAAACAAACATTGCACCTCACACAATAATAGTGGGAGACTTCAACACACCACTCTCATCAATGGACAGATCATGGAAACAGAAACTAAATAGGGACACAGTGAAACTAACAGAAGTTATGAAACAAATGGATCTGACAGATATCTACAGAACATTTTATCCTAAAACAAAAGGATATACCTTCTTCTCAGCACCTCACGGGACCTTCTCCAAAATTGACCATATAATTGGCCACAAAACAGGCCTCAACAGATACAAAAATATTGAAATTGTCCCATGTATCCTATCAGACCACCATGGCCTAAGGCTGATCTTCAATAACAACATAAATAACGGAAAGCCAACATTCACGTGGAAACTGAACAACACTCTTCTCAATGATACCTTGGTCAAGGAAGGAATAAAGAAAGAAATTAAAGACTTTTTAGAGTTTAATGAAAATGAAGCCACAACGTACCCAAACCTATGGGACACAATGAAAGCATTTCTAAGAGGGAAACTCATAGCTCTGAGTGCCTCCAAGAAGAAACGGGAGAGAGCACATACTAGCAGCTTGACAACACATTTAAAAGCTCTAGAAAAAAAGGAAGCAAATTCACCCAAGAGGAGTAGACGGCAGGAAATAATCAAACTCAGGGGTGAAATCAACCAAGTGAAAACAAGAAGAACTATTCAAAGAATTAACCAAACAAGGAGTTGGTTCTTTGAGAAAATCAACAAGATAGATAAACCCTTAGCTAGACTCACTAAAGGGCACAGGGACAACATCCTAATTAACAAAATCAGAAATGAAAAGGGAGACATAACAACAGATCCTGAAGAAATCCAAAACACCATCAGATCCTTCTACAAAAGGCTATACTCAACAAAAATGGAAAACCTGGATGAAATGGACAAATTTCTAGACAGATACCAGGTACCAAAGTTAAATCAGGATCAAGTTAACGATCTAAACAGTCCCATATCCCCTGAAGAAATAGAAGCAGTCATTAATAGTCTCCCAGCCAAAAAAAGCCCAGGACCAGATGGGTTTAGTGCAGAGTTCTACCACACCTTCAAAGAAGATCTAATTCCAGTTCTGCACAAACTATTCCACAAAATAGAAGTAGAGGGAACTCTACCCAACTCATTCTATGAAGCCACAATTACTCTGATACCTAAACCACAGAAAGATCCAACAAAGATAGAGAACTTCAGACCAATTTCCCTTATGAATATCGATGCAAAAATCCTCAATAAAATTCTCGCTAACCGAATCCAAGAACACATTAAAGCAATCATCCATCCTGACCAAGTAGGTTTTATTCCAGGGATGCAGGGATGGTTTAATATACGAAAATCCATCAATGTAATCCATTATATAAACAAACTCAAAGACAAAAACCACATGATCATCTCGTTAGATGCGGAAAAAGCATTTGACAAGATCCAACACCCATTCATGGTAAAAGTCTTGGAAAGATCAGGAATTCAAGGCCCATACCTAAACATGATAAAAGCAATCTACAGCAAACCAGTAGCCAACATCAAAGTAAATGGTGAGAAGCTGGAAGCAATCCCACTAAAATCAGGGACTAAACAAGGCTGCCCACTTTCTCCCTACCTTTTCAACATAGTACTTAAAGTATTAGCCAGAGCAATTCGACAACAAAAGGAGATCAAGGGGATACAAATTGGAAAAGAGGAAGTCAAAATATCACTTTTTGCAGATGATATGATAGTATATATAAGTGACCCTAAAAATTCTACCAGAGAACTCCTAAACCTGATAAACAGCTTCGGTGAAGTAGCTGGATATAAAATAAACTCAAACAAGTCAATGGCCTTTCTCTATACAAAGAATAAACAGGCTGAGAAAGAAATTAGGGAAACAACACCCTTCTCAATAGTCACAAATAATATAAAATATCTCGGCGTGACTCTAACTAAGGAAGTGAAAGATCTGTATGATAAAAACTTCAAATCTCTGAAGAAAGAAATTAAAGAAGATCTCAGAAGATGGAAAGATCTCCCATGCTCATGGATTGGCAGGATCAACATTGTAAAAATGGCTATCTTGCCAAAAGCAATCTACAGATTCAATGCAATCCCCATCAAAATTCCAACTCAATTCTTCAACGAATTGGAAGGAGCAATTTGCAAATTCTTCTGGAATAACAAAAAACCTAGGATAGCAAAAAGTCTTCTCAAGGATAAAAGAACTTCTGGTGGAATCACCATGCCAGACCTAAAGCTTTACTACAGAGCAATTGTGATAAAAACAGCATGGTACTGGTATAGAGACAGACAAGTAGACCAATGGAATAGAATTGAAGACCCAGAAATGAACCCACACACCTATGGTCACTTGATCTTCGACAAGGGAGCTAAAACCATCCAGTGGAAGAAAGACAGCATTTTCAACAATTGGTGCTGGCACAACTGGTTGTTATCGTGTAGAAGAATGCGAATCGATCCATACTTATCTCCTTGTACTAAGGTCAAATCTAAGTGGATCAAGGAACTTCACATAAAACCAGAGACACTGAAACTTATAGAGGAGAAAGTGGGGAAAAGCCTTGAAGATATGGGCACAGGGGAAAAATTCCTGAACAGAACAGCAATGGCTTGTGCTGTAAGATCGAGAATTGACAAATGGGACCTAATGAAACTCCAAAGTTTCTGCAAGGCAAAAGACACCGTCAATAAGACAAAAAGACCACCAACAGATTGGGAAAGGATCTTTACCTATCCTAAATCAGATAGGGGACTAATATCCAACATATATAAAGAACTCAAGAAGGTGGACTTCAGAAAATCAAATAACCCCATTAAAAAATGGGGCTCAGAACTGAACAAAGAATTCTCACCTGAGGAATACCGAATGCCAGAGAAGCACCTGAAAAAATGTTCAACATCTTTAATCATCAGGGAAATGCAAATCAAAACAACCCTGAGATTCCACCTCACACCAGTCAGAATGGCTAAGATCAAAAATTCAGGTGACAGCAGATGCTGGCGTGGATGTGGAGAAAGAGGAACACTCCTCCATTGTTGGTGGGATTGCAGGCTTGTACAACCACTCTGGAAATCAGTCTGGCGGTTCCTCAGAAAATTGGACATAGTACTACCGGAGGATCCAGCAATACCTCTCCTGGGCATATATCCAGAAGATGCCCCAACTGGTAAGAAGGACACATGCTCCACTATGTTCATAGCAGCCTTATTTATAATAGCCAGAAGCTGGAAAGAACCCAGATGCCCCTCAACAGAGGAATGGATACAGAAAATGTGGTACATCTACACAATGGAGTACTACTCAGCTATTAAAAAGAATGAATTTATGAAATTCCTATGCAAATGGATGGACCTGGAGGGCATCATCCTGAGTGAGGTAACACATTCACAAAGGAACTCACACAATATGTACTCACTGATAAGGGGATATTAGCCCCAAACCTAGGATACCCAAGATATAAGATACAATTTGCTAAACACATGAAACTCAAGAAGAATGAAGACTGAAGTGTGGACACTATGCCCCTCCTTAGAATTGGGAACAAAACACCCATGGAAGGAGTTAGAGAGACAAAGTTTGGAGCTGAGATGAAAGGATGGACCATGTAGAGACTGCCATATCCAGGGATCCACCCCATAATCAGCATCCAAACGCTGACACCATTGCATATACTAGCAAGATTTTATTGAAAGGACCCAGATGTAGCTGTCTCTTGTGAGACTATGCCGGGGCCTAGCAAACACAGAAGTGGATGCTCATAGTCAGCTAATGGATGGATCACAGGGCTCCCAATGGAGGAGCTAGAGAAAGTACCCAAGGAGCTAAAGGGATCTGCAACCCTATAGGTGGAACAACATTATGAACTAACCAGTACCCCGGAGCTCTTGACTCTAGCTGCATATGTATCAAAAGATGGCCTAGTCGGCCATCACTGGAAAGAAAGGCCCATTGGACACGCAAACTTTATATGCCCCAGTACAGGGGAACGCCAGGGCCAAAAAGGGGGAGTGGGTGGGTAGGGGAGTGGGGGTGGGTGGGTATGGGGGACTTTTGGTATAGCATTGGAAATGTAAATGAGGTAAATACCTAATAAAAATGGGAAAAATATTATGGAAAAAAAAAGATCTGTATGATAAAAACTTCAAGTCCCTGAAGAAAGAAATTAAAGATCTCAGAAGATGGAAAGATCTCCCATGCTCATGGATTGGCAGGATCAACATTGTAAAAATGGCTATCTTGCCAAAAGCAATCTACAGATTCAATGCAATCCCCATCAAAATCCTAACTCAATTCTTCAATGAATTAGAAAGAGCAATCTGCAAATTCATCTGGAATAACAAAAAAACCTAGGATAGCAAAAGCTCTTCTCAAGGATAAAAGTACCTCTGGTGGAATCACCATGCCTGACCTAAAGCTTTACTACAGAGCAATTGTGATAAAAACTGCATGGTACTGGTATAGTGACAGACAAGTAGACCAATGGAATAGAATTGAAGACCCAGAAATGAACCCACACACCTATGGTCACTTGATCTTCGACAAGGGAGCTAAAACCATCCAGTGGAAAAGAGACAGCATTTTCAACAAATGGTGCTGGCACAACTGGTTGTTATCATGTAGAAGAATGCGAATCGATCCATACTTATCTCCTTGTACTAAGGTCAAATCTAAGTGGATCAAGGAACTTCACATAAAACCAGAGACACTGAAACTTATAGAGGAGAAAGTGGGGAAAAGTCTCGAAGATATGGGCACAGGGAAAAAATTCCTGAATAGAACAGCAATGGCTTGTGCTGTAAGATCGAGGATTGACAAATGGGACCTCATGAAACTGCAAAGCTTCTGCAAGGCAAAAGACACCGTCAATAAGACAAAAAGACCACCAACAGATTGGGAAAGGATCTTGACCTATCTTAAATCAGATAGGGGACTAATATCCAATATATATAAAGAACTCAAGAGGGTGGACTCCAGAAAATCAAATAGCCCCCTTAAAAGATGGGGCTCAGGGCTGAACAAAGAATTCTCACCTGAGGAATACCGAAAGGCTGAGAAACACCTGAAAAAAAATGTTCAACATCCTTAATCATCAGAGAAATGCAAATCAAAACAACCCTGAGATTCTATCTCACACCAGTCAGAATGGCTAAGATCAAAAATTCAGGTGACAGCAGATGCTGGCGAGGATGTGGAGGGATTGCACCATTGTTGGTGGGATTGCAAGCTTGTACAACCACTCTGGAAATCAGTCTGGCAGTTCCTCCGAAAATTGGACATAGTACTACCGGAGGATCCCGCAATACCTCTCCTGGGCATATATCCAGAAGATGTCCCAACTGGTAAGAAGGACACATGCTCCACTATGTTCATAGCAGCCTTATTTATAATAGCCAGAAGCTGGAAAGAACCCAGATGTCCCTCAACAGAGGAATGATTACAAAAAATGTGGTACATTTACACAATGGAGTACTACTCAGCTATTAAAAATAATGAATTTACGAAATTCCTAGGCAAATGGTTGGACCTGGAGGGCATCATCCTGAGTGAGGTAACCCAATCACAAAAGAACTCAAATGAAATGTACTCACTGATAAGTGGATATTAACCCAGAAACTTAGTATAGCGAGATATAAGGTACAATATGTAAAACATATGAAACTGAAGAAGAACGAAGACCAAAGTGTGGACACTTTGCTCATTCTTAGAATTGGAAACAATCACCCATGGAAGGAGTTACAGAGACAAAGTTTGGAGCTGAGACAAAAGGATGGTCCATCTAGAGACTGCCATATCTAGGGATCCATCCCATAATTAGCCTCCAAGTGTTGACACCATTGCATACACTAGCAAGCCTTTGTTGCAAGGACGGTGATATAGCTGTCCCTTGTGAGACTAGGCCGGGGCCTAGCAAACACAGAAGTGGATGCTCACAGTCAACTATTGGATGGATCACAGGACCCCCAATGGAGGAACTAGAGAAAGTATCCAAGGAGCTAAAGAGATCTGCAACCCTATCGAAGGAACAACATTATGAACTAACCAGTACCCCAGAGCTCTTGACTCTAGCTGCATACATATCAAAAGATGACCTAGTCGGCCATCACTGGAAAGAGAGGCCCATTGGTCAGGCAAACGTTATATGCCCCAGTACAGGGGAATGCCAGGGCCAAAAAATGGGAATGGGTGGGTAGAGGAGTGGGGGGGGGGACTTTTGGGATAGCATTGGAAATGTAATTGAAGAAAATATGTAATAAAAAAAAAAGGAAAAAATAATATTGGGAGAGTTCAACACCGTACTCTCACCAATGGACAGATCATGGAAACAGAAACTAAACAGAGACACAGTAAAACTAATAGAAGCGATAGACCAAATGGATTTAACAGATATCTATAGAACATTTCATCCTAAAACAAAATAATATACCTTCTTCTCAGCACCTCAGGGTACCTTCTCTAAAATTAACCATATAATCGGTCACAAAACAGGCTCAACAGATACAAGAAGATTGAAATAATCCCATGCATCTATCAGATCACCATGGACTAAGGCTGATCCTCAATAACAACAAAAACAACAGAAAGCTGAACACATGGAAGCTGAAAAACGCTCTACTCAATGATAACTTGACCAAGGGAGAAATAAAAAAAGAAATTAAAGACTTTTTAGAATTTAATGAAAATGAAGGTACAACAAACTTATGGGACACAACGAAAGCAATTATAAGAGGAAAACTCATATCTCTGAGTGAGTCCAAAAGAAGCTGGAGAAAACATAAGACTGGCAGCTTTTACAGCACATCTGAAAGCTCTACAGAAGGGAGCAAATTCACCAAAAAGGAGTAGATGGCAGGAAATAATCAAACTCAGGGCTGAAATCAACCAAATAGAAACAAAAGGAACTATACAAAGAATTAACAAAACCAGGAGCTGTTTCTTTGAGAGTCTCTCTCTCTCTTCTCTCTCTCTCTCTCTCTCTCTCTCTCTCTCTCTCTCTCTCTCTCTCTCTCTCTCTCTCCTCTCTCTCTCTCTCTCTCTCTCCTTCTTCCTTCTTTCTTTCTTTTGGTTTTTTGGTTTTTTTTTTTTTATCAAATATAGTCTAATACAAGTCAAACTGAAAGAGGAAACTTCAGTTGAGAAAATGCCTCCATCAAATTGTCTAGTAGGCAAAAGATCATTACTATTTTCTTGACTGATGATTTACTATTGCAAGTGCCATCCCTGAACATCTGTAACAAGAAATCAGTTTGTACAAGGTAATAATTCTATTCCTTCATGACCTCTTCTTCAGTGCCTGCCTCCAAGTTCATGTTTGATTTCCTGTCCTGACTACCATTCATAATGTACTGTAAGATGTAAGATGAAATAAACCCTTTCCTCTCAAAAAAAAAAGTTTTCAGGAAAACTACATGTTACTTTGAGACAGTCGTTCCAAATATATTTTTAAAAATTATAAAAATCTGGAACAGAAAAAAAATGATGATCCATAATCAAAAAAGTTACTACAGCTTAAACAGAAAGTCCTCCTTGCTCAGGAATATCATAACCACAGTTTACAAAAAATACAGCTATTGACTAATGCAATAAGATGTCAATTAGATGTACATTCCTGAGGTCTTTTTATCTGTTATAGTTTTGTCTTTTTTTTTCTCATTATATCAGGTATACATTGCTCTATAAAATTTGGTAAATATACCAAGAATAAAATTTTTTTAAAAAATTTTAATTAAAAAATTCTTTTGGTTACTCATGAAGATGAACATTTCCACCTGCTGTCATTTAGATACATATGTTGTACTGCTATAAATCAATTATTTGAGTCATTTTTCTCTTGGAAATCTGTGTTATTTTGATGCATCTTAAATCACTAACAATTTCATGCTCCAGTTAAAAAATATATATATCATCAGGATTCTTACTTATTTTATCTTTTCTTAAGGCTGTGCTCATATATTTTTTAATAACAAGATAAAATAAGCCATAATGAGATAAAACAAAACCAATACATTAAAATTGCACAGAACGAACCAACAGAAGTAAAAGAGCCCAAGACAAGGCACAGGAATCAGAGACACACTCATTCACACATTCAGGCATCCCATAAAAACACTAAACTGGAAGTCATAATGTATACACAGAGGACCTGGTGCAGACCTGTGCAGGCCCTGTGCTTGCTGCCTCAGTCTCTGTGAGTTCATATGAGCTTGGATCATGTTGATATGGAGAGCCTTGTATCTTGATGTCTTCCACCCTCTCTGGCTTTTACACTCTTTCTTTTCCCCTCTTGCATGGAGTTCCCTGAACCCTGAAGGAAGCCTTTGATAGAGAAATCCCATTTAGAGCTGAATGTTCCACGATCTCTCATTCTCTGTACAACATCTGGCTGTGGATCTCTGTGTTCCCCAATCGACCACAGAAGGAAGCTTCTCTGGTGATGACTGAGCAAGAAACATGTTCGCATCTTTAATGGAAGACTTCTTGATTAAAAAGAAGCACAGAGAACAGTATGGAGCCTATGTCTGCCTAGCTTTCCTCAACTATAAATATACTGTTTAAAAATTGAACTGAACTGTTTGATTATTAACGTAAAGGTGGGTCAAAAAATGCTTGTTGAGTTTCAGGGAAGGGAAAGAAAGAAAGAAGAAGAAACACACCATTTCCTACCCAACCCCAGCCCCCATCCAGAGCAGCCAATAGTTTCTGACTTGAGCCAGATCCCGTTCTAAATCCAGTAGGCACATCTTCAAGCCATTGCTGGCCTCTTCTCCCATCTGGCGTCTCCTGCTGTCCAACTCAGGTTCCTGTATTTGTCTGGAGCTGGGTCTCTCACCTCTGGAAATCTGTCATGATCTGCCTGTGAATTGAAGAGACTGCATGTCCCCCCTGCCCCTGGCACTGAATACCCAGAAGCTCCAAAAGAACAATTGTATGGCCAGTCAACTGGACCCAGCAGTCTATACATGGCTTTTTAACAAGACCACACCTGCTGGCTGGACACCAGATCAGTGCACCCAGATTAGTGTGGACAACCCTGGCCATCTCTTTATCAAGACTAGGGGCATGGTGGCTGGAGTTGAGGATACCTATATATGAGATATTTGCTCAATCATCTGAGTCTGTAATCCAAGAGGGACATAATGTATATGACCCTTGAACAACAACAAAGCTTACCTCTGACCTTGATGCCAGTAAAATCTGTTCTGTCTCCTTTGGTGAAAGGTATGTTACTGCCTTCAGGAGTCAGAACTGGACGGAGTACCAGGGGTCTCAATCTCCTTCCAGCCTTCACTCAGGCAGAGCGAGAACAGGTAGAATACCTGTGGCAGATGTACTGAGTGGCAGGAAGGGTGACCTGGCTGGGTGATACCATAGGCTCAGTGAGATGACAGAGGCTGACCAGCAACAGCTTATTGATGACTGTTTTCTGCTTGATCCCATTGCTGACTACAGTACGAATGGCTCAAGACTGGCCAGATGCTCAACAGTAAGAAGAGTTTCTTGACCTGGGTGGATTAGGAGGATCACACACGGGTTATTTCTTTGGAGAAAGGTGGTGATGTCAAGGGTGTGTTTGAGAAAGGAAGAGAAGCTGATCCAAAAACAAGGCTGGGCGCTCATGTGGAATGAGCATTTGGGATACATCTCTACCAAGCCATCTAACCTGGAGACTGGACTTCAGGCAGGAGTGCATATCAAACTGCCAGTGTCCAACCAAGGTAGCGTCTTCCCAATGATCCTGGAGAACTTAAAACCCCAAAACTGTGGAACTGGAGGAGGGGACACTGCTGCCATAGGCAATGTCTTTTGACATCTCTTATTTGGATTGATTTGGCATGTCAGAGGTGGAGCTGGTACAACTGATCATTTGGTGGAGTAAACGATTTGATTGATGGTGAATGGTGTCTGGAGAGAGGACAGCAAACATTAACTCCCCACCCCCCAGCAGATGAATCAAGATCCCAAGAACTTCTGGGTATTTAACAGTGTCCCATTCTACTTGCCCTAAACCTGCCCCTCGCTCCTTGTCCTAGCAAGGACTCCACATTATAAAAAGAAAAAGTGATTTTTCTTAGCAATATTGCCTGACTTTTATGAATCTTCTAAACTTAAGTTTACTTCTTTTCACGGTTGTTGAAAACTAAATGGGTAGTTTCTTTACAGGTGTTTAAATTTTATTTTGAACACTTGTGCAAAAATATTATAAAATGAAGTTAACATTAGCTGGGCCCACATTTCTCAAGTTCTCATCCCCAGTAATCCTAAGTTAAATACATATGCATTTGTGTGTGTGTGTTGGATTGTGTCCATAAGCTTTTAGACAGTGAAAAATGGGCCACTGGAGGAAAACTCGATATTTATATCAATCCCATTCTTTTGCAGACTTGTAGAAGTCCCAACACAGTATACAATTCCGATTTCTCTTCCACAAGCACACAAATATTTGTGTCAAACAAGCTAATCGGAAGACCATTTATGGGGTGTTTAGTGTATCCTTACATATGGCCAACTTAGAAACCCTGAGTGCCAGCTCTCAACATAACGGTGCTTGAGCATTAAACTAGAACAATGCCAGATGATCCCTCCCTCCTGTATTACTGCTATACTGTTTTAGAAGGATGTTTAATGGCTCCTTTCTTGTAGTGAAAAGAAATTATAGTGGCATGCAACTACTATGGTTTTCTGTTGTGTCTTAGCTGACTGTGCCAAAATCTGAGGACCTAAATTTCATGTGGCGTCAGAAGTCATACTCATGGACTAGTCTAATGGCACTTACAGAGACCAATAAGGACCCATCGGCCTGCTTACTAGACATACATTATGGATGCATTTGGATAAGACAAGCTGTGATTCATTCTAAGATGGGGACTAGCCATTCAGAACTGGGGGAGGGGTGCTCTGGGGAGCAGTCCTGCACCCTGCCATCGTCTGGTAGAACCACACTCTTTCAAGTCTGATTTTTATAGTAATTTAATCACCATAATTGGTGGGCAAAGAAGAGGTGATTTCTATAATTCTTGTGGGTCCAAAGCCAAACAGATGTGGGTTTCGGTTCTCCTAAAGTGATTTTCCACATTGGCCTTTAAAGGCAGAGCTCTGAAGGCTTTCTTCTGTACTGGAGAGAGGGCCTGACTCCACCTCCCTCACATGGAAGGTGAGAAGCTTCATCCAGGGGCACCACAGACTCCAAGAGTCTGTCTGCCCCTCCTGGCCTCAGCCCACGGGGAGCTAATGTCTGCCTGCTTGCTGAGACTTAGGAGGAGGCTTGGGGGTTTCCTGGCTGTTTCCTCATCTATGAAGTGAAATGACTGGGTTCAAAGTCTGCCATCTCTTCCGACTACAAATCTCATGAATTCGTTACATTAAAATTACACTATTAAGATCATTGTTTTCTATATAGCTTGATATTTAAAAACTAAACACAATCAAGAGACCATTAAAGTTTAGCAAATGCTTTGATCTAACATATGAGTCATTCAAACTACGACAGTTTTGTCATGTGTGTTACTCATAAAGAGAATTATATCAATGTTGGATTTGGCATTTCTTCTGAGTAGAAAGTAAAACTACACACACACACACACACACACACACACACACACACACTCCAAATCCTCAAGCTGTTAATGAAATACTTCCTGTGGTGAGACCTAAGCAGTTTCTTTTAATTTGCTGCTTTAAAACTTGAGAATTAATATCTCAGTGTAGTATACTGGAATTCTGAAATGCCACACTTCAGTGTGCTTAGTTTAAACAATACACCACATTTATTATCAAATCAATTTTCCAGTGATGCATCAGGAATTTAAGTGTATTCTGAATGGATCAATTAAAATGCTCTCTAGCTCAATCACGTAGCGTTTTCTGAAGCAACAAATAACTGAAGCTCTGTCTTCATTTACTTTGCCTATTAAAGAAAACACTAGACATTTTTGTCTTAAGGTAATAGGTTTTGACAAGTGCTAAATCTAAGCACATCTTCTGCCTGTCTCTGTCTCTCTGTCTCTGTCTCTGTGTGTGTGTCTGTGTGTGTGTGTGTGTGTGTTAGTGTGTGTGTGTTAGTGTGTGTGTGTGGGTGTGTGTGTTAGACCAGAGTCTAACATTGGTATCTTCTTCCTCCGTGCTCCACCTTAGTTTTTGAGTCAGGGTCTCACTAAATCCAGAGATCACTGATACACTAGGTGGGCTGCGCAGCCAGTGAGCCCTTGGGATCCCCCTATCTCCTGCCTACCAACCATGCTAGGATTAAATAGTGCTACCACACTAGGCTTTTACATGGGTACTGGGGATTCAAACTTAGGCCCTCATGTTTGTCCAGCAGACACTTTTCAGACTGAGCCATTTCTGCGTCCCCTAAACAAATCATTTCCTAATGTGCCTGCTGCATCCTCCTATTCCGGACTATATAAAACTAACCTGTGGACAACCAAAATTCACACAAAGCTAGAAACTTAAGATACTTTCTTTACTAGAAAGCTAGAAACTTCATTAAAAGCTAGAAACTTAAGATACTTTCTTTACTAGAAAGCTAGAAACTTCATTAAAAGCTAGAAACTTAGATATTTTCTTTACTCTATCAAGAGCATAAAACACCACTGGACAAGTCCAAGGTTAGACCCAAGGTTTTGTTGTTGTTGTTGTTTGTCTGTTAGTTTGGTTTTTGATCATAATCTATTTGCATCATTTTACCTTCCATTTCCTCCCTCCAAACATCCCTATAACCCCCTTACTCTCTTTCAAATTCATGGTCTCTCTTTTCAACAATTGTTGAATAGGAGAAACACAGCAGAATTCTAATTTATAACTCACCACATAAAGACCCAGGGCCAACAGCATCAGCATCACCTAGAACATGAACTAAACGATCTTAGTGGAACTGAAACTGCAGGATTTCAATGCTGGTCCCATTGACTTAGAAACTGTCTGGCAACATCCGCAGAGGATGTACTTGATCATGAATGCTCAGTGCAGCGATTGTTTCCTAGTGGGTTTTGCTCTATCACTTCAGTTAAAACCTATGGATGTTGGTCCTCCTGTGGACACGCCTTCCATCTAGTGTGATTATTGAAAACGAATACTTCTCTGATCTCATAACAACCTAAACAGTTCCCCATCAAAACAGAACCTGGAGCAACAAAGCAGAGATTCTCAAATCTGTCTGCACATTAGAATCATCTAGAGAGCATTTCAAAGAACAAAACTGAGACCACGCTGAAACTCATGGAAGTAGGAGCTCCAGAGGAGCAGGGGTCCTCAAATTCTGCATGTGTCTGAATCCCCAAAGGGTTTGCTAACACACCACAGAGTGAGCCTCGGACCCAGTCTCTCAGTAGGGTAAGTGCAGAGCCTGAGAACCTGTGCCCATGTGCGCGTGCAGGTGATGCTCACTGGTGGTTATCTGTGGATCACATTTTGAGAAACACTATTCAATGAGCTAATCTTGGATGGTGGAATTTTCCAGAAACCCTTAAAGAGAACTGAGCATGTAGTCTTATTTTATAGCTGCTATTCTAAATAAAGAGGAGAGGAGTCTTTAAAATAATCAGCTTGAGTCCTATCTTTCTTGTAAAATCTGTGTCGTCATAGTAAATTATACTCAGCTAATTTCTTATAGACCATCCACAGCTCCATTCCTTGGTGTGGAGAGCCGTGAGCAATTGCCATCACGAGCCTCCGCTGTGCCTAACTGGTAAACAAGTAATGTGCGCAGGTGCAAGAGTAAATTCATGCCAAGTCACTGCCCATCCCGGGGTGTAGTAGTGGGGTGATGAGTGAGCAGCTAATCAGGAGCTGACACGTCACATGGAGGGGTATATAAGCAGCATCATTTTCCTTGTTCGGGGTTGTTCTTCTTTCGCCTATGCAATCAATGCTCTCCCAATAAACGTGTGCAGAAGGATCCTGTTGCAGCGTCGTTCTTCCTGGCCAGTTGAGTGCGTGCAAAACCTTGGCAAACCAAATATTGAGTGGGGGTTTTACTCAAATTTGCATTCATTTTGACCAGTATGTGGACCTCTAAGCTGCAGCCATTTTTTAAAATTATATATCTTTTTTGAACCCCTAGATACCAACCACCAGGGTTAGCACACAGACATGTTTAGTAAGTGTACAATCAGATCTAGCCATAATCCTTCCAATACCAGCCACCTGAAACTGGGAAATTATGCAGTTAAGAAATTACACAATTACCTGAAGTCTTCATTTCTCACCAAGCTGCCCTCCCTTTACAACATGGAAATATAGTAAAACTTCTGAGAGTGTCCACAAATATTAGACAGGAAAATTATCTCCTTACAGTCTAGTCATTCAGCTGATAAATACGATATTCTCACTGGGAGCATTTGGGAAGCATGTTCCAAGCCATCCCAGAGAGCTAAGGGCTGGGGAAGGTGAGCTGCCCTCCCGGGTCATGGAAAGGAAACACTTCAGAGTAAAAACAAAATAGAAAAGAGAGCATAAAAAACAAAATGGATAGCGGATATAACAGAGATAACAAATATATGTCAGAAACATGGACTTAGAGGGATCAGAAGTGACTGAATAATTGTATTTTTAGCTACCCAAATCCTGGCGATACCAATTCTGGACTGATTATTATGTAATATGTACACTTGACTTGAAGGTAATTGTGTCGATCAAACTTATTACCAAAGCCTATGTGTTAGTCTATTCTGGCTATGATGCTTCCACTTCCGGAACACAGTGTGACAAGACTGAAAATGTGCCTATTTAACACAGAGGAAGTGTTAAGCAAAGTACACTGGGGTCTTTTTGTTTCCCTTACATGAGGATTGAACCTAACATTACTGCCAGGTAAGTGTCCTCCCTTCAAACTATATTCCCAACCCATTCTGTATTTTTATTTTGAGGCAGGGTTTCCCCATTGCTCCCGCTGAGCTTTGAACTTGCTCTGTAGCCTCCTCACCTTTCTCATTGCTGTGACAGAAGCAACTTAAAAGGGAAGGATGTATTGTGGTTCACAGTTAAAGGGAACTGCTCTCATGATGGGAGATGCCCAAGGCAGGAGACAAGGCTTGGCTCTCGCTGCTGCTCACACTGTCTGCAGTCAGGAAGCAGATAGTGGGTGCACATGCTCAGCTTGCTCTCTTAGCCAGCCAGGACCTTACCCTATGATAGGCCAGGAAAACCTTGAAAGTATGGTCTTTCTGTCTCGGACTCCCGCTGGCATTGCATACCGGAACTTCTAGACAAGGCTTCCCAGTGTCCTTAGGTGATATGAACCCACATCACCCTTTCTTTCTCACTGAACTTTCTGTGGGGTGGAACTGTTCTGTCTGTCTTATATGAGAGCTACCATATCGGCCTTCTCATGCTCAAAATAGGGATACAGTAAATGAGAGTCTGAAGTTTTAATTCACCGAATGTTAATTAACTTAAAACAGCTACACGCAGCAGGTACCTACCATTCTACAGCCCCAGGAATGGAGAACAGGGACAGAGCACATTCGCTGCTTTTTTTTTTTTTTCTATCCACAAGTTCACGACCATACCCAAAACCCACCTCAGGCTTCATTCACTACTTGGAATTCTCAGATCAAAAAAGAAGATAAGCTTTAAAAGGGAGGTGGGGGAGGGGGGCTCGAGTTAATTTTGTATAATCACAACAGAAAGACTTCCAGAGTGAAATCCACACTCTTTGAAAAGCCACAGACTTCCTCCGTTTTGTAAACAGTCCTGAAGAGAAAGCGATCGGGATGGGCAGCGGCGGAGGCAGTGTTTATAGATCCCGGTCTAAAAGGGGCTACTTTAGAGGTCCGATCTCTACAGACTTCCAATTGTGCCACCCAGTGGCAACATGCTTGGTTGAATTTCTGACTGCATCAGGATCATTTTAGCCAACGAAGGGCAAAAAGTACCCTACCCTGGCAGGAGGCAAAGTGTAACAGTCAGGGGTGGGAGTGGTGGCAGGAATGAAGTGGGGGTTGGGGGAGGGACTGATAACAGGATGGACTGACTAATCTGCTCATTCACAATCACTTCCTGCTTTTTTCTTCCAACCCGTTTAAGTAGAAACCCAAAACAGCAACAATCCATTTGGCGGGTTATTGTGTTTCAAATTCGAGAAGTTTCTCCCTGAATGTCTTTGGCCCAATCTATTTACATTACCAGCAAGCGTCTTCCACTCATCAGATTCTATGTGAAGGTGTTGGATGAGTTCAGTTGCCTTTGATGAAGACTTTTTAAAGAATAGAAGGTTTAGTGAGCCAGAAACATTTGGAAACATCATTTTCTGAGGATTTAGAAACACTTCGACATGAAATTAAATGCAGATGTATAATTTGAAAGCTCATGAATCACCAGCTTATGTACATTTATAATTACACTAAGCCAATGTATTCCAAAACCCACATTAGTGTCTGGCTCTTGTAGCTAATCCTCTGGAAAAGAATGTGAATGTGTTCCACTCACTATATCCTCAATACCCGTCAGTGACTGACCAATGTTCAAATCCCTCAGATAGAATGGAGAAGTATTTGGATACGATCTATGAAAGTACTGCAGTATACTTTAAATCATGTCTAGAGTATTTATAATGTAGAATACTCTGGGAGCGCGATGGGGACTGTTCTTATGCAGCGCTATTTGGAGAATAAGGACAAGAACAAGAGTCTGTCCATGCTCAGGACGAAAGCTTTCCTCGCCCCTCCCCCATAAAAATTTCCATCTGCAGTTGATTGAGACATGGGTGTAGAACCCAGGCTATGAAGGGCCAGCCATGTTGCATTTTACTTAGAATATACTGCCATAGAATTGGTGGTAGACCCGATTACATCTCCCAGTGTCTGGGTTTTTCCTCACCGGGTTGGAGTTGGGGGTGAGGGATGCTCAGTGTAAACTGCAGGCGACTCCTTTTGGATACAGGTCCTAAGGGAGCAAGGAGAGGAGCAAGAGTAACGGAGTATGACTGTACCATTCCCAAGCCGCTGTCATTTCAACGATCAGACAGCAGGCCTCTGCCTGCTGTGACTCGGGAGGGCCACTAAGTTTGGTGGAGAACCTTCTGGACGGTCAAGATTTCCCACAGTGTAACTCCGCGTGTCATATTGAAGTGGCAGAAGCTGCCACTCTTCCCTGGATCATACCCAGAAAGCTGAGGAAATTGTGGGACTTTCAAGCGGCCTGACTGACATGAGTTGACATTTCTGCGGGCAGTTCTGACCGAATAAGAAAGCCTGAAGAAACAGGAAGTTTTAGTGGAGACTCAGGAGCAGCATTTTGTATTGAGACCTACACTAAATAAGCAACAGGAGGCTATTGGTCACTCCCTGCCATTGGCCGACAAGACCCCCATAGTCCAGGCTCACTAGCATTGTGCCAGAGGATGGTCCCATAGCAGACTGGATGGACACTGGATTCAGTCCTTTGTTGGCATCACCACTGGTTGCCTTAGAGTCCTGGCAGATGATTTAGACTCTGTGGCGATCTAATGGGAGTCTAGGATCTCACAGAAGGTACAACACTAGGAGATGTAAGGAGGGAGACTTTTGTCCACTGTAATTATACACCAATTCTGAGCTTAGGTGAAGGACCTACCTAACTGTGGGTCCCTTAGCTCTAGAGTCCACATTTGTGAGCTCAGTGAATTCCAGTCCAAAAGCATTTGAAACAATATCTTACGGGTTCTAATAAGCACATGCTGACTCTCTTACGATGATTCTCTAAGCAACATAGTAGCACAAAGCTTTACAGATAATTTGTATTTCATTGCTATCATTCATTGTCTGGGGGTGATTTAAAAGTACACAGCACGTGTGCAGATTATGGAAATATTAGAGCACTCTATATAATGGACTTGAACATCCTTTTTTTTTTTTTTTTTTGCCACCCTTGAGGGGATGCATGCCCTGGAACAAATCCTCTGTAGATCCCAGGAGATAACTGAATTGTAGAGAAGGAGAAGTGAAGAGAAGATTTCTGCACAGAGGGCTTCCCCGACGTTCCCAGGAGCTCCTTGGGCAGGCTTCCTTCATAGTACACATCTGATTGCCTACAGGTCAGCCACTGACTTCTCTAGCTCCACCAACTCAGACTTAGCCATGGCTTCTCTCCCTCTCCTTCTCCCTCTCCCTCTCCCTCTCCCTCTCCCTCTCCCTCTCCCTCTCCCTCTCCCTCTCCCTCTCCCAAACCCTCTCCCTCTCCCTCTCCCAATCCCTCTCCCTCTCCCTCTCCCTCTCCCTCTTCCTCTCCCTCTCTCTCTCTCTCTCTCTTTCTCTGTGTGTGTGAGAGAGAGATTACTATGTGCATGGTGCATTTAATGGAGGTCAGAGGACATCTTTGTGTAGTCAAGCATCCTTTCCCACCTTTGCTTGGGTTCCAAGGATTGAACCCAGGTCATCAGGCTTGTGCAGCAAGTACCTTTGCCTCTCACTGCCCATTATCTGGATTTCCTACCAGCAGTATTAAAGAGCTGAGTGCCTCTTCTGGAGTCTATATCCTTTTGTTCATCTTAATTTGTTTTTATTATATATTTTTCAATTATTTTATTTATTTACATTCCAAATGTTGCCCCCTCCCAGTCTCCCCTCCCAGAATTCTTTACTCCATCCTCCCTCCCCTTTGCCCCTGAGAGGGTGCTTTCTCCCCCCACCTCCACCCCCACCCCAGGCATGTCCCTTTCATGGGGCATCAAGTCTCTACAGCATTAGGCGAAACCTCTCCCACTGAGGCCAGATAAGGCAGGGAGTAACTTATCAACAGGACAAAACCCTCAGAATTTTGTGACTAAGCAGAAATCTAGCTGAAAGATTCTGGAGATGTTGGTATAGTTAAATTGGAGAAACATAAAACTATAAAGGGGATTGATGGACGGATGGAGAAGATCATGCAGAATCTAGCATAAAGGGAATGAAGGGAAGAAGGGACAGAGGGAAGGAGAAGGAAGGTGGAGGAGCCAAAATGTCACTTGTGAGTTTCAAGTTTTCAATGCTGTATGTGACAGTAACAATCAACAGTGCAGTTGTTCTGTTCCTTTTCTGGGGAGGGGGTCTTTTCTGGGGAGGGGGTCTTTTCTGGGGAGGGGTCTTTTCGTGTAGAGAGTCCACTCTGGACTCCAGAGTGGAGTTTTCAGTCCTGCCTTCACCTGCGGGGTGCTGACAACACAGGCACCAGCCAACAACAGCGCTGAAAAGGAGCTGGGTTGGTTCTAGTCAAGTTGAACTCAGTATTAGACTATCAGCTTAATTCACTGTGTTTGGGAACCAAAGGGTAGCTCGGATGGTCCCCTTTATGCACACTGAATATAGATTTGACAAAGCTCATTATCCTTTCTTTTTTTGTTATTTTTGTTTGTTTGTTTGTTTTTTATTAGGTATTTATTTCATTTACATTTCCAATCCTATCCCAAAAGTCCCCCACACGTTCCCCCACCCACTCCCCCACCCATTATCCTTTCTTTTTTGTGGTACTCAAATACACATGACATCAAATTTACCACTTTATTTTTAAAGTGCAGGTCAATGGCATTAAATAGATTTGTATTGCTGGGTACACATCACCACCATGCATATCAGGAGATTTTTCATCTCTCCAAGTGAAGCTCTGCATCCAATAACTCCCCATTTCCTGCAACTCCTTCACCCCTGACAACCAGCCTGTTACCTTTTGCCTTTGTTAATTGAATGAGTCCAGAATCCTTACAAAAACTGAAGTGTATCATAAGCATCCTCTTCACTTAGAACAATGTCTCCGGGTCAATCCATATGTAGCCTACATCAGAACAGCCTTCCTGTCTGGGAAATGATGGCCCCTCCCATGTGTATATCACACTGTGTTTATTTGTTCATCCTTTCATGGGTATTTGGGATACTTTCTCCTTCTCATATTAGAAAAATTTGCCTACAATATCTGCTCAAGTTCATGCTTTTAACTTTTCTGAGCATCCACTCAACAATGGAGTTACTAAGATGATAATTCTGTGTTTAACTTTTCAAAACTCAATATCCATCTTGTTTTAAATTAGCTTTTTAATTGTTCTACAGTAGTTGCTTCTGTGGTGATACCTTCGTACATATGCTTTATTCTACCTTGCTCATGTTCACAGTCCCAGCTAGCCTCCCCTGACTCTTCTTCACCATCATGTTGGTCCTTGCCTTCCTCCAAAGTAGCATCCTTTCTGCTTCTAGGTTGCGAATGCACACACACACACACACACACACACACACACACACAGGAACCCTTGCCAGTGTCTGGTCAACTGCTCTCTCAATGATGGTCATTCACACCAGAGTGAAATAGACTTTCAATATATTTCTAATTTGCATTTCCTTGGTGGCTAAAAATATTGAGCATCTTTCATACATATGTTGCCTATTTATATTTCTTATTTTGTTCAGTTTATTTGCCCACTTATTACTAGATGACTTGGGCATTTGGTGTTTGATCTTTTTGTGTGTTCTTTATGGATTTGAGATATTATTCCTCAGCCAGAAGTATAATAGTATAATTAGCAAAGACTTCCTCCTGTTTTGTGGGCTGTCTCACTGTCTCATATACATTCATATATATATATATATATATATATATATATATATATATATATATATATATATATACACACACACACAGGAAAAGCACAATTTTAATTTTATGTCACCTGTTTTTTTGGTTTCTTTTTTTTCAGTCCTTGCAAGTGTTTCCTGCGCTATTGGAATCTTTCACAAAGCCTTTGCTTGTTCTACATTTTGAAATGTTTTTGTAATGTTTCCCTCTGGCAGTCTCAGAGTTTGGGATCTTTCATTAAGGTCTTGGATCCGCATTTAATAAGAACCACTATCACTCTTTTTAGTTTTTATAAACACTCTTAATTAGAATGAATTAGATTGAACAAATAATTTATCCAAAATGACACAATGTGCTCTCAACTCAGAAACATGCTAATGGAGAAAGAAAACTCATTGCTAGCATCACTGGGCCCAAGAAGATAACATCACTTCCTCCACCATCATCCAAACCCTTAGACAAGACCTGGGAGAAAGGGAAAGGAAAAGGTTTCTGGGACAGGGCAATCCAAGAGACTCAACAAAGAACTCTCCCAAATGACAGGACAAGGAACAAGCCCTGTACAGCTTTCTGTGGCTTTAATATACAAACTTTCTTGAGTTAGAAAATACACCAGGCCAGGATATAGAAGGAAAGAAATCCCAAAACTTAAAACACACTTTTTGAACACACTTTATATATATTTATATATGATTAAATGAAAGCAGCAGTCCTGTGGGCGCAGCTCAGTGCTGCTGGTCTAACGTGCACACGGCCCTGAGTTTGATCCCCAGCACTGGAAAAAAGAAAACAGTAAGCATCCATCTACAACAAATCACCTCTTTCATGCACCCGTATCTCCATTTATACTGTAAACATGCCTCTGTGTGTTCCTTGTGAACCCTCTGAGGGAAAGGTTTTGGACTGAAAGGAAAGCCTGGATTGCATTGCTCCATTGAGCTCTTAATTTACCTGCCCTTCCATTTCTCAGAAGTCACTGAGATAGAAGTCTGTATCCATTCCTACACTGACAAAAAAAAAAAAAAAAAAAAAAAGTCTGAAAATCTCCTGGAACCACATATTATTTGGGTGGGGTGGGACCTAGCCTGCTCATACACTGCGCATGGGAACTTAGGCCCTGAGGAGGGTGCCACGTCAGTACTTGTCAAAACTTAAAACGCCTCAGTGACTCCCCATTCCAGCAGTTCTTCCTATCAACATGTCACTATGTAGGAAAGGTGACACTTATGCCAAGGTATCCTTTGTGCACTGTACATTGCACCCAAAGAGTATAAATCAACCCATCAACAAGAAACTGATTATGTTAATTATGGTGTCGCTGCATGCTTAATTAAAGATGGGGGCCATTTAAGAACTGGAGGCACATCTTTCATCCTCGTATACATGCAAGAATCTTCGAGAGATATCATTAGTAAGTTTCTCGTGACAACGTACTTGGCGTGCCACTGTTTATATTGACAGAGAGGGGAGGGGCATTATACACCTATTTTTCCTTCAGATGTATTTAAAAATCTCTGGAAGTACACAGAAAACTGGGGCGGTGGTTCTGTGTGGAAGTTGGAGCAGGGTGTGGGGAGATGGTTTTCTGTGCTTTTCTTGTATTCTCCTTTTAGTGCAACATATGATGTCAGTATTTACTACTTATATTTTTTTTAATTCATTATTTGAAAAGGGGGAGTTCTACCGGACAGTTTTCTAAAGTAGGAGAGGTGAGACCCATCATTCATTGCTAAAACTGTAGTTTTAAGTTAGGTAAGTCCCTCTGGTTGACTCCTCCCCCCCCCCCCCAACGGTTGTCAAGACAACTTTCCCTTTCTCCATAACATTGAGAGAATTAGGTGTCAGCCTGGCATGGGGACAGAAATAGTGGCTGAATTCCAAATATGGATGTGCTAGGAAGGCCACCAAGTTATTGTTCTCACAGGTTCGTGTAACACCTTGTAAATAACCTCTTGCCCAGTGGATGCTCAATAAACCTGGCTGACTCATCTGTCACAGAAGCAGAATTAACATCCAAGGACTCACCTGAGTCACTTAATCAGAGAATCAATTTCACCTTACTTGTCGTGGGAAAAAAATATTTCTAGTAAGTCAAGAAAATCATGGAGGAGATCATTTCATGTCAAGGACTCCAACACAAAGCTAGAAGTTAAAATGATATAAGCAACAGAGGCAGATCTCAATTTGCTTTGCATCAGGGTTGGCTGTGCTAAGCACACTTAACTTAAACTCTGGCCACATGTGGAAGTCATATTTACCATGTCAAGAACATAGTTTCACTTTACAGTGCTTAATACACAAGCCCCACATCATGTTGTTCTTTGTTTAAAATGTGAGCTATTTCAAAGCCAACGTTTGGTAGTAGGATTGGTAGAGTCCTGGAGAAACTTGCTTCCCTCCCCTGCACTTTACTTCTTGTGGTCCTGAGAACACGATTTTATCAGATATCAATCTCTGACCCAGCCTCCAAGTGGATTTTATTGAAGCTGCTGTAATTCCACCACCAGAAAACATGACAAATAGCCAAGCTGTCACTGAAGATTTATGCTGGGTTTTGAAACCCATTATCTTTTAGGAAATATTGCATGATGTGATTCACTGAGCGGTAGCAGGCTCATATAACCCAAGGTTTTTCTGTATTGATTTCACGGTCTGTATAACAAACCTGAGTGTCTGCTTTCTTGGGCTCGCATGGCCAAAGCCACAATCAGCTTCAGGGATCATTAGCAAAAAATAAGTGTAGCCTGCAATCCTAAGGACCCCAGACGAGCTTTTCCCGCGCTGTGCATAGCGCGGACACAGTCAAGAGGGGAATGTGTTGCTTTGACTGCTCTCACTGCAGAATGGCTTGGCTTGGCTTGGCTTGGCCACTTTGCACTGCTGGCAGAGGAATGGAGCCACTTCAGGCAATGCAGTACTGGGACTTAATGTAAGGAGGCTCCCCCAGGGGCAGCACTCCAGGGGCTCCCCTGGGGTAGTACTCCTGGGGCAGGCCCTTATCCAGTGTGTGGGTGTGTGTGCTCCAGAGACGGTGAGTACAGAGGAAGGCCTTTCCCATCAGTTCTCTTTTCCCAACACCTTTCCTTTTATCTGTGAAAATTCTCTACAGACTCTTATAATGAAATCTCAAGGCTTCAAATTAAAAGGGAGGAGAAGGCACAAGTAAAGGAAGATGGTGGATGATGGGTGTCCCTTTGAGGACTATTTAAACAGACTGCTAATAATCCATGTGCTGCAGCCAAGGGGCGATGTCCTGTCAGTGCTGAGCATGGTCCTCTAGCTGGCTACCCTCCTCCACCTCCTCCACTCCTCTCATTCTTCTGCACTGGGGATTGAACCTAGGACCTTATGGTGTTCTACCCCTGTGCTATACCCCCCAGCCTTCCTTTTACTTTTTGATTTTTGAGTCAGGCCCTTGAACTTACAAACCTGTTGCACCAGCCTCCTGAGTAACTGGTGCTCTGTAATCCTGCACCACCAGGCTCAGCTCTCACTTAATTTTTCTGAGTTTTTAAAATCCAATCCATTGTCCATCTTTGCTCTCACTTTACTGTAAGACCTCTCCTCTGCATCAGTGGTGGCTGACCAGTTTCCTCTCCTTAGAGTGCCTGCTGTTTGTTGGACCCAGCCCACACTGCTGACTGTCCTTCAACCTTAAGAGCATCTCACTCCTCTCACGAAACCACATTTCCTGTCTGTGGCCTCTCCTCTTCTCTGGTCTGCTTTCTTCACTGAACAGATAATAGATAACTTAGAGCCGATGTGTCAAGAAAGAACTCACCTTTAGTGTCTTTTGCTACTGATTTCACCACCACAGCCTGGGATGGAAATTCTCTCAAATGTATCTCATTCTTAAAGAACTGGGAAAGGGTAAATTTGTGTGCAGAAGTCACCAGATGCCCGATACCCAATTGGTGACAGGACTGATTCTTCAAAGAGACAACACTGAGTTTCAAAGGAACTATATATCCTGACACCCAGGTCCTGGCCTTGAACTCGTGGCACAATCCTGCCCCAGCCTCCCAAGCTACTGGGACTACAGGCGTGCGCCACCACGCCCGGCCTCAAGGGAACTGTATATCCTACAACCTCAACTACTCACTGAATGTGACATTTTTCTAACATAGCCTCAGCCTGAGCTGGGGGGAGGGAAAAAATGTTCCCTACCAGGAAAGCATAAGCACTGTCCAGCTAAGAAGAGGATCAAAGGTGCTGCTTAGCTCAGAAAGCCCCCTTTCCCTAAGCTGATAGGAGATTTTATAAACCCTCATTGAGAAAACTTTGAATGAGAGGTGACGTTCTGTGTTTTCTGGGGCATCAGCTATAACTAATAATGGGGGCTGTGCTAGTATAAAGAGGCAGTTGCAACATAGGAAGAAGTAATGAGGTTAGGGAGGGACAATGGGGTTCATGGTCATAGCCCCTTCTGATCACTTTAAGCATTGTCTGCTGACCTGGGTGATGTCACTTCCTGACCTTATACTTAGAAACACTCTTGCTGGAAACATGTCTGATCTAGCATTTCTCGAGGTCAGCACTGTTACATCGGGGGCAGATGATCCTCCGAAGTGGAGACTGCTGGTGCACCTTGGACATTGAGCAGTACCCTTGGCTTCCAGCCATTTGAGGCCAGTACCATTTTTGTCCCGCCATCATCCTATTCTTACAACAACAACAACAAACTCTTGCCTGGCATTACCCAAAATCTCATTGAAGAAAAAGCACCCCAGCTCAGACCATCATCCTCAGATGTCTGTAGATTTCAAAAGGTGGCTGTGAAGAGGAGTGTTTTCAGATCAGTGGGTTTACAGGCAGAACAAAATGGGTGCTATGTGGAATGCAAGAAACAGACTGGGCACAGAAAGAGGCAGAGCAGACTCTCAGTCACACGTAACGTATCCGCAAGTCCCTGGTGAGCTCTGGTGCCATTGAGAATTGTCTCATTCCAAATGGGTTCCATCTGCAAGACAGTCAGACCGTCCCTGTTCCAGAGGCATGTGTTTGAAGATGTGTTGTCACTTTGTTTGTTTTTCTGGCACCCAGGCAAGAGGCCACTCCATCCTCCCCCATCTTCCCGCCTGGTCACCGGATGGGGCGTGACCTCTTCAAGGCAGCTTCCTGTTGTAGTAATCTATTCCTCAAGAGAAGTTCAGCATGAACAGAACTCTGTCTCCTTCAAGGTCATGGTCATAAAGGCTGAACTTGGCTGTCTGTAGAATAAACTGCTAGGAAAGTTCAGTTTCACAATCATGGTTCTTTCATCACCCAGTACTGTCATGGTGCAAGAAAAACAGAAGGGCTGCTCTGACCCCAATCAAGTCTGACATGGATCTAATTTAAATGTGTTTTTGTTTATAAACTGCTTTTTATCAATTGAGTGACAAGAAAGGGCCAGGGAAGGAACTTGTTAGCTAGTTGATGGTGCCACAGCT